>NC_073380.1:77473413-77673653 GCF_028641065.1 Leucoraja erinaceus | reverse complement strand
GTAAAAAAGCACCCAATCTTCAGGTGATGCCAGCAGACAGGGATTTCATCGAGGAGGCAAGTGTTTCTTTAACCAAACTGGTGAACCGTGCCTTTCTGAGGAGACAAAGGTTGAAGCTGGAGTCTTGATGTATTGCTGGAGTCTTCACACTGGGCATTTTGTCACTTGAGCAAAGGATTAACAAGCAGAAAGATGAACTGACACTAAAGGGGATTCAAACAATTACTGGGCCACAGCCAAGATTCTTCTGCCTTCCTGCTTGCGTAAATTTTAAAGCTCCTATAGCATAGTTTGAAGAACAACAAATAGTTCTCTCTGCATCTGGGACAGCATTCTTTCCTCAGCCAATGATGCCAGCAAAGGGATAAGTAACAGTGCATCTCATGGATGTTTCTGACACAGTATTAACAAAGTATATGTAGTATTTATCTGTGACAATTGCCCCAAAAGTAGTATGTGACATGTTTAGACAATAGATAATTGACAATAGGTGCAGGAGAAGGCCACTCAGCCATTCAATGTGAACATGGCTGATCATCCACAATCAGTATCCCGCTCCTGCCTTCTCCCCATATCCCCTGACTCCACTATCTTTAAGATCTCTATCTAACTCTCTCTTGAAAGCATCCAGAGAACCGGCCTCCACTGAGGCAGAGAATTCCACAGACTCACAACTCTCTGTGTGAAAAAGTATTTCCTCATCTCCGTTCTAAATGGCTTACCCCTTATTCTTAAACTGTGGCCCCTGGTTCTGGACTCCCCCGATATCAGGAACATGTTTCCTGCCTCTAGCATGTCCAAACCCTTAATAATCTTATATGTTTCAATAAGATATCCTCTCATCCTTCTAAATTCCACGGTATACAAGCCCAGCCGCTCCATTCTCTCAGCATATGACAGTCCCGCCATCCCGGGAATTAACATTGTAAACCTATGCTGCACTCCCTCAATAGCACGAATGTCCTTCCTCAAATTTGGAGACCAAAACTGCAAACAATACTCCAGGTATGGTCTCACTTGGGCCCTATACAACTGCAGAAGGACCTCTTTGCTCCTATACTCAACTCCTCTTGTTATGAAGGCCAACATGCCATTTGCTTTCTTCACTGCCTGCTGTGCCTGCATGCTTACTTTCATAGACTGATGTACAAGGACCCCCAGATCCCGTTGTACTTCCCATTTTCCCAACTTGACACCATTTAGATAATAATCTGTCTTCCTGTTGTTGCCACCAAAGTGTATAGCCTCACATTTATCCACATTAAACTGCATCTGCCATGTATCTGCCCACTCCTCCAACCTGTCCAAGTCACCCTGCATTCTCATAGCATCCTCCTCACAGTTCACACTGCCACCCAGCATTGTGTTATCTGCAAATTTACTAATATTACTTTTAATCCCTTCATCTAAATGATTAATATATATGACTTACTTTCTTATACACAACTTACTTTCTGCTTTGTTAACAAATCAAGTGCATTTCCCAGAAGCTAAAATAATTGTATCTCTATCTACATCTTAGTGGATTCCCATGTTGAGGTAAATACAAAGTTGTTTTTGTAGTAATTCGTATTTGGTATCATGCATTTCACGTCCCACTCTTTAAATGGTTGCCAAGGTGAATGGGGGAGGATCATTGTCTTGAAATGTGAGGGAGGAACATGTGATTAACTGTGCTTTGTAAAGTCAGCTGTTTCTACAATAGTTAGTTGACAATACACCCCAGCAATGTGCACCTGTTCTTTCAATAGAGCTAATGGACGTCAAATGTTTTCCTGTAACATCCTTGTTTTTTTGGTCTTGCTATTATCGTGAGCAGGTGAAACAAAAGCTATGTTGAACATGCTAGCATGTTTGGAATTTTAGATAAATGTATTTACAGTGCACAGCGGTACTTCTGGGGGAAAATTACATGGTAAAGAACCAAATAAACTGGGGCTGCCTCAACCAACTTAGATTTCTGGAACAGGAATAGTTTTTAAGGAAGATCTGAGAACAATGAAGGAGAGTTCCACAAAAATCAATAGGAAATATCATCTGAATTGTCCAGGAAGAGGCTGTTGACAACAGTGACAATAGACAATAGACAATAGGTGCAGGAGTCGGCCATTCAAGCCAGCACCGCCAATCAATGTGATCATGGCTAATCATTCCCAATCAGTACCCTGTTCCTGCCTTCTCCCCATATCCCCTGACTCTGCTATCTTTAAGTCCTATCTAGCTCTCTCTTGAAAGTATCCAGACAACCGACCTCCACTGCCCTCTGAGGCAGAGAATTCCACAGACTCACAACTCTGTGTGAAAAAGTGTTTCCTCATCTCTGTTCTAAACTAGACCTCCATTCTAAAGTGGAACAATGGAACAGTGGAAGTAACTGTAAATGCTGGTTTAAACCGAAGATAGGCACAAAAAGTTGGAGTAACTCAGTGAAGCATCTCTGGAGAAAACAAATAGGTGATGTTTCGGGTCAAGATCTTTCTTCAGACTCAGGGGAAAGGGAAACAAGAGATGTGGATGGTGATATAGAGAGATATTGGACAAATGAATGAAAAATATGCAAAAAAGTAACAATGATAAAGGAAAAAGGCCATTGCAGACTGGTTGCAAGGTGAGAACGAGTACAGACAATGAGACTCAACAAGACGACTTTGATGCTGGTGCTACTTGGGGGCGGGGGGGGGGGGGGGGGGGGGGTTGGAGAGAGATAGATTGCAGGAGTTACTCAAAGTTAGAGAAATTAATATGCATACCACTGGGCTGTAAGCTGCCCAAGCGAAATATGAGATGCTGTTCCTCCAATTTGTGAATACCTCCAAATAGGTGTTCATCCATGTGCTGCACACACAGGGTTGGTGCTGACAAATGGCAACAATGATGGCAAAATAAATGTACCAAGACTTCATGATAAAATCTGTAGAGAGAAACCCTAAAGAATGAAATCTTTTAAAGACCAATTTAAGAAAACAGAATTTCCATTGCTGTTTGACTCCTCAACTATTTGTTCCAAATTAATTTGGGTTTCATGAAAAATAAGTTGAAGAAGGCCATTTGGCCATAAAAGTCTGTCCACAATTTGACATGATCTTCAATGACTATGCACGTTCATACCCTGATCTTGCCCTAACCCGATCTCTTGCTTCCTCGATTATCTAGAAAACCAGCTATTTCAGTTTGAGTACCATCAATCACTGAACATCCTTTTCCTTTTATAGTAAATAATTCCAAAGGTTTACAACTGCCCCCCCTTTTCCCCCCACCCCCTCCTGCACCCCACTGCCTCCCCCCCCCGCTCCTCCATTAGTGTGAAGATATTTCTAATTTCTATCCTAAATTGAATATATTTGATATTGCCTGGTTTAGATTGCAGTTGCGGGTAACCTTTTCCCCACCTCTACCCTACTCTTAATGTTTTGCACATCTCCAATTCATTTACATTTTCAGAAAGCAATCTGGTGAAACTTCACTGCACTCACTCATGTTCCAAATACATTCTTCGTTAGGAAAGGAGACCGAGATTGTGCAAAATATTCCAGTTGTGGTCTCACCAAGCAAAAACAAATTGCTGGAGGAACTCCACAGATCAGGCAGCATCTGTTGAGGCAGAAGAACATTTCAGGTCAACTCTCTCCGGCAGTTTATTTTTTGCTCCACATTGCAGCACATGCAGTCTCTTGTGTCTATATAGTCTATTGAGGGGGTGGGAGATTGCAACCTTTACGTGGTCCGCCCTGTTTCGACAAATGCAATCAACCCGGTGTGCACAGTCAAACAAGATCAAATAGAACAAGTTGCCCTACAACTTTAGGCTGTGCACGCCATACGCAAGAAGAAGAAGTCTATTGAGGCCCTGCCACTTGGAACATTTTCTCTTACAATATTCGGGGTCAGTCAGCATGTCAAAAAGGTACAACACTCAAAGCACTCTCATTCGTTCCATTCCACTGCTATTCTCTCTGAAACGCCAGACAACACCTCCCACATTCTCCTACCATTTACTTATACAACTTTATTTCATAGTTTCCAATTACCCTACCATTGTGTTGTTGGGAACATGGGACTAATTGGTAAAATTGGCAGAAATGCCCATGGTGACAGGTGGATTGGACAAACTTTGCTTTGAGAGCAGCCAAGGCCATGATTGAACCTGTATGTTGCTGGAATTGTATGGCAACAGCACCAAGTGTTGAGTCAAAGTGCTGTCCACATTGGGGAACCTTACACTTGTACTTAGAACCTCTTGCAACAAAGGCTTTCAGAACGTTTTTGATCCTTAATTGCCATCTACACGTCTGCGTTAGCTTTCAAGTCACATTTGTACAAGATTTCTGAACATCAACATTTATCAATCCTCCACCGTGTAATTGTCCAGAACAAATCTCTTTATTTCTATTTCATATTTTTGCACATTGTACTCTATCCCCTAGGTTGTCATTCACTTACTTAGTTTTTCTGTATTTCTTTGAGGTATCTTTGCATCCTTATTGCTACTCATATTCCCATTTAGTTTTATATCATCAGCAAGATTAAAAATTGTGTTATGTTGAGTTTCCTCAGCCAAGCTATTGATATAGATTGTAACTAGTTAATTACTGTGAATCCCTGTAGTAACTGACTAATCACAGCCTGAACGTCAACACTATTCACTTATCATGTATCTAAACGTTATTCCCTTATCATGTATCTATACACTGTAAATGGATTGATTGTAATCAAGTACTGTCTTTCTGCTGCCTGGATAGCATGCAACACAAAGCTTTTCACTGTACCTCGGTACATGTGACAATAAACTAAACTGAACTGAACTGGACTGAAAGAACTGATGTATTCCTAGTCATTGTTTTTGACTCATTAAACAACTCTCGTTGCACACTGGTATATTTCCTTAAATGTTGGGATAGTCCCAGCCTCAATCACCTCCTCTGGTAATTGATCCATTCACCCACCACCTTTTATGTGAAAAAGCTACCCCCTCAGATTCCTATTAAATCTTTTCCCCTTCACCTTAAACCTATGTCCTCTGGTCCTTGATAGAATGGAGCGGCTGGGCATGTACACTCTGGAATTTAGAAGGATGAGAGGGTATCTTCTTGAAACATATAAGATTATTAAAGGTATGGACACGCAAGATGCAGGATACATGTTCCCGATGTTGGGGTAGTCCAAAACCACAGTTTAAGAATAAGGGGTAAACAATTTAGATCAGAGATGATGCAAAACTTTTTCACACATTGGGTTGTGAATCTGTGGAATTCTCTGCCTCAGAAGGCAGTGGAGGCCAATTCTCTGTATGCTTTCAAGAGAGAGTTGGATAGAGCTTTTAAAGATAGCGGAGTCAAGGGAAATGGGGAGAAGGCAGGGGTACTGATTGTGGTTGATCAGCCATGAACACAGTGAATGGCGGTGCTGGCTTGAAGGGACTGAATGACCTACTCATACACCTATTGTCTATTGTCACCTAATCTGGGTAAGAGAGACTCTTTGCATCTACCCGATCTATTCCTCTCATGATTTTATAAACCTCAATATGATCACCACATCCTCCTGCACTCCAAGGAATAGAGTCCCAGCCTACTCACACTCACCCTATTAGCTCAGACCCTCTAGTTCTGGCAACATCCTTGTAAATCTTTTCTGTACCCTTTCCAGTTTGACAACATGGATGGAGAAACAAAGATAGTGATATTTGAATAAGGGGCAGAAAGATTAGTCAGGGAAATTAATTCATGGACTGACTTGAAGTAAATGAGGAAGTGGAGAGACTAAAGATTTAAGACGGCAATTTTTGATGCTGGCACCCACAATGGTTCAGAGTATAGAAAATGGTGATGGACAGAAGAAAAGGGGTGAGGGTTAGGTGAAGTGAAGGTGGTGTCCAAAAGACCTGTCGGACAAACAAACAAATTACATGGGCAATCCACCATTTATTCCACTTTATCTCAAAGAATGGAAAACACCACGGTGTTTGGGGTTTAGTTTAGCATAAATCTTGTAAACTCAGGCTCGTAGTTTTGTGGCAAGAAAACAAATGTGGCCGCTAAGTGTTTGGCGTTTTCAATGAGGAGCAGTGTAAGTCGGGGAACTAGGTGGTTGGAGGTGTTAGAGCCAGCAGGAATATCAATCTGTCCAGAAGTCAGCGGGCTGCTTGTTACCGGAGGCTAATCGCGTGATTGGAATGATACATGGACTGATTTTTAGATTTATTGGCTCATCTCTGGGTTTACGGGGCACTCCAGCTCACCAATCAAAAGCAAAGTGAGAACACAACAGCATTGGGGTCTGACTCAATTGAACAGAAATGTCATGAAGAATTCTCAATGCTGTGTTGTTGCCTCCAAACGGAGAGACTTTGTTCTGAGTCAGTTAGCCTGGAGTTGGCTTTCTGCACTCGGGAAGATTTCTCACAACCGTGGGAGGTGCTAAGGCTTCCTTGGTTTGGACCATGGGGTTGGGACAGTGGGTGAGTCAGGGAGGTGGGGGGGGCAGATAGAATACCTATGTGGCTCTCAGCAGCAGCAGGAGAATCATACTTCTGCTTTGAAAGTCCTGGATAGACGAGAGTGGAGCAGAAGGGAGCGGCAACGGTGTAGGGGAAAAAATGCAGAGTCAGATAGTGGTGGGAGGATATCTGCAGAGAGGAGCAAAGACCGAGTGACAAGAAAAGAGGGGTCCAGCATACAGATACACAACCAACAGCTCAACCAACAGGGCGGTCACGGTGGCGCAGCGGTAGAGCTGCTGCTTTACAGCGAATGCAGCGCCGGAGACCCGGGTTCAATCCCAACTACGGGTGCTGTCTGTACGGAGTTTGTACATTCTCTCTGTGACCTGCGTGGGTTTTCTCCGAGATCTTCAGTTTCCTCCCACACTCCAAAGACGAACAGGTTTGTAGTTTAATTGGCTTGTTAAAATGTAAAAATAGTCCCTAGGGATGTAGGATAGAGTTCATGTGTGGGGATCGCTGGTCGGTGCAGACCCGGTGGGCCGAAGGGCCAGTTTCCGCGCTGTATCTCTAAACTAAACTAAATTAAACTCAGAGGGTTTGATACCATGCCAAGTCCAAATAGTTGTATCTCAGGGGGGTTATGTGAGACATTCCCAACCTAGCTGGCTGACCGTATGTGCCCATTCTTTATTCACACTTGGGAAGGCCACCTCTTTGCCTCATGATTGTTCCAGGTCCCTTCTAGACACTGAATAGTGAAAGGCTTGGATGTGAAGAAGATGTTTCCATGAGTGGGAGAGTCCAGGACCAGAGGTTCTTTTAGGAAGGAGATGAGGAGGAATTTCAGCAAACAGAAGGTGGTGAATCTGTGGAATTCATTGCCACAGAAGGCTGTGGAGGCCAAGTCAACAGATATTTTTAAGGCAGAGATAGATAGATTCTTGAATAGTACGGGTGTCAGGGGTTATGGGAGAAGGCAGGAGAATGGGGTTATGAGGGAGAGGTAGATCAGCCATGGCTGTATGGCATAGTAGATTTGATGGGCTGAATGGCCTAATTCTGCTCCGATCATTTAAGACTTCATGACACATTTCAAAAATCTTAAACTTCCGAGGGGAACCAAATTTGAGAAGGATTCTCCCGAATCTCTCAACCGATGAAGGCAAAGATCATGAGTAGTGGTTGATGCTGTCCCTTGAAGCTCTCCTGAAATGATCACATGGTGAGGAACATGCCCATGTTGTCTTCAGATAAGACAAATCTAACACTGCAATTAGGGGAGCAACCCTTTAGCCGCTGGGAGGATCTGGTTTCTTGTGATAATTTCCCCTGTGGTAAGATAGCAGGGAAACCCACAGTCATGAAGTCATAGCGAGATAATGCATGGAAACAGGCCAAGTCCATGTCAACCATCAACCGCTCATTTAATCAATGCCACATTATTTATTCTCCTCACATTAACATCAACTCGCTATAGGTTCTCCCACTCACCCACAAACAAGCAGCAATTTAGCCGACCAGTCTGCATACCTTTGGGATGTAGGAGGAAACTGGAGCACGTGGAGGACTAGAATACAAAAACAGGGATACAATGCCGATGCTCTATAAGGCACTGGTCAGACCGCATTTGGAGTATTGTGAGGAATTTTAGGCACCATATCTGAGGAAGGATGTGCTGCCTTTGGAAGGGCCCAGAGGAGGTTTACGAGAATTATCCCAGACATTAGTGGGTTAATATATGATGAGCGTTTGACGGCACTGGGCCTCTACTCACTAGAGTTTAGGAGAATGAGGGAGGACCTCATTGAAAGATACCAAATAGTGAAAGGCTTGGATAGAGTGGATGTGGAGAGGATGTTTCTACTATTGGAATAGTCTAGGAGCAGAGGTCACAGCCTCAGAATTAAAGGACGATCCTTTAGGAAATATCTTCAGTCAGAGGGTGGTGAAGCTGTGGAATTCTTTGCCACAGAAGGCTGTGGAGGCCAAGTCAATGGATATTTTTTAAGGCAGAGATAGATAGATTTTACTTCGGAGTCACGTGAGTGACTACGTGAAGAACCTGCCAGGACGCATGCGTGTCATATCGCTACACGCATTGCGAAACGACAGGCGGGGTGGAACGACGTTCCCCCGCAGCGGAAAGTTTAAAAGCCGGGGTCGACAGGTAAGTGGTTACTCTGCGGTCATTATTGTTCCCATACTGTTTCACAGGTGGGGAAACGATGGATGAATCGAAAAAGTCAACCAGAGCTGTGACAAAGCTGATGGGGGAGGACCGCGGCGTTGCGGGCAGCCAGCAGCGACCGGCGGCACAGGAATCACCCGTAATGGGATCAGCTGTGCCCGACTTAGCCCCCGCACCAGCCAGATCAACACCGCGTTCGGGCGAGAAGGCAAAAAGAAAAACAAACAGAGCCGTTGACTCTGATGAGTCCGACTTTGAGGAGCCGCGAGTGGCCAGCGACCGTGCGCGCTGGAGCCGGATGGAGCGGTTCATGGAGCAAATGCTCCAACGTGACAGACTACGGGAGATGGAATCTAGTCACCGTGGGTCATATATAACACCCACAGCAGCACCTTACGTAGGGCTGCACAGTGCATCTCCCTCATCAGAGGGGAGTACTGGGGGGTCAATTCTGGGCTGACCTCGAAGAGTGGTTTGCTGAACAAACTACAAGTGTGCAGGGGGTGCAGGAAGGCGAAAATCTATTGGACATGGTGTCCAACTACATACAGCCGGATCAGACTGGACGAAACCTAGCTGCCAGCATTGATGTCCTGTCATTCAAGCAACTACAGGAACAGGCTGTGATGGACACCACTGCCAAATATCTGGCACCAGGAAATTGCGTATCCCTGAATGTTCCAGTTGTGAATAATTGTATCTGGAAACACGTCGGAGCAGCAGTTAGAAGCATGGATGTCAAGCTCCAGAAAATACTAAAACTACTAACAGCAGGGATCACAGCATTCGCTCGCACAGTGGATGGGAAGGAAATGTCACAAGAACAACAGGATGCACTGGCACTATTCTGCAATACGCAGTATGAAATCAATAGAATCAGAAAGAGTGCCATCCGACCTGCCTTAAATCCAAAATTTGCAGGCCTGTGCAAACCTGGAGACACAAACCCACCAATATTATTATTTGGTGGAAACCTGTCCAAATAGGTTAAGGAGCTTGATGAGGAGGCAAAAACCCTGGGGCTCTTAAAGGCGACAACAGCAAGGACCTCCCACAGCCACAGACAGCACCTTTACGCACCCACCAGCAGAACAGGAGAAAGCTCAAAGGCCGGTCGTACATGAAAGCGGTCTTTTTTAGGCCATGGCCCAGACCGGCCTTCGTGGAAAATGCGCAAACCCAAACCCAAACCCAAACCCGGACACCGGCACCTCAACCTCCTCGAAGACCACACCGGAAGAAGTAAACCTTCCACTGGTAACGATGGAGGTAGGTGGGTTTGGTCCCTTACAAATTATAGGAAGTGTGGATAATACACATATCGGTGGGAGATTACACTTCTTTTGGGAGGCATGGAGTGCATTGACAACAGACACTTATATCCTAAACCGTATCCAGGGACATACCATTGAATTTGAGCACAAAAATAGCCGCCCAGTTCAGCATGTACCGAACCGAACGTTCGTACTTTCACGAAAAGAAAAATTAGAAGCACATGCTGAACTGGTGAGACTTCACGCAAAGGGGGTAATTAAAAAATTCCTACACGATTCTCTGGAATTTTTTGTCTAATATCTTTACCAAAACAAAAAAGATGGTGGTTGTCGCATCATCATAGATTTGACCAACTTGAATACATATGTGCAATATATTCATTTAAAAATGGAAACCTTTGATACTGCCAAACAGTTGATTTCCGAAGGTACACAAAAAAGCTGGAGAAACTCAGCGGGTGCAGCAGCATCTATGGAGCGAAGGAAATAGGCAACGTTTCGGGCCGAAACCCTTCCGAAGGCTACTTCATGGCTAGCATTGACTTAAAAGATGCTTACTATTCGGTAACTATATGGACTGACCACAGACGTTATTTAAAATTCAACTGGATGGGGCAGCTCTGGCAGAGCTCTACCAAATGAATTAACATCAGCCCCAAGGCTGTTTACAAAAATCTTGAAACAAGCCCTAGCGTTTCTTCGGAAACAAAAACATATGATCATGGCCTATCTAGATGACATATTGATTGTAGGCAAAACTTTGGAATTAGCCAAACTAGCTGTATCAGCCACCAAACAATTTTGAGAAACTGGGGTTTATCATCCATCCAGTTAAAGCTAAACTAAGGCCTTCCTCCATAATGGATTATTTGGGGTTCACTATTTTCTCAGTTCATATGTCGGTGACTTTACCAAAGGACAAGGCTACAGTCTTAACTGAGGCCTGCAACAACCTCATTGACATCAGTGAACCATCTATCAGATTGGTAGCAAGGGTGATTTGGCAAAATAGTGGCTGCTTTTCCAGCCACACAATTTGGACCTTTGTATTATCAAAATTTACAAAGGGCAAAAATACAAGCACTCAAAATTAATGCTGGTCAATTCGACAGACCAATGAAGCTACCAATCAAAGCAATTATGGAATTAAAATTGTGGAGGGATAACATTTGACATTGTTCCAGCCCTATTATTATTAGCAACCCCTCAGTGGTGCTACAAACTGATGCCAGTGTGCTTGGTTGGGATGCAACCAATTCCATCTCCAGCTGTGGAGGTAGATGGAATGCACAGGAGGCATCATTACTACAGACACTTGGCATAAACTACCTGGAAATGTTGGGTGCGTTCTAAGGCCTAAAGTCATACTGTTCCGGAATATATCACCAGTGTGTTAGACTACAGATTGACAATACCACCGTGGTGGCATATATTAACCATATGGGTGGAATCAAATCAACATCATGTGACAATCTGGCCAATACAATTTGGCAATGGTGTATCCAGAGAAATATTTGGATATCAGCTACTTACCTACCAGGTAACCTAAATTCAGTGGTAGACACCAGGTCATGCAAATTCAATGAAAACATCGAATGGATGTTGGATATAAAAGTATTTGGACCTTGTGCTGGCCTTTATAAATCAGAGCATTGAGTATAGAAGTTGGGATGTAATGTTAAAATTGTACAAGGCATTCGTGAGGCCAATTCTGGAGTATGGTGTACAATTTTGGTCGCCTAATTATAGGAAGGATGTGAACAAAATAGAGAGAGTACAGAGGAGATTTACTAGAATGTTGCCTGGGTTTCAGCAACTAAGTTACAGAGTTAGTTGAACAAGTTAGGGCTTTATTCTTTGGAGTGCAGAAGGTTAAGAGGGGACTTGATAGAGGTCTTTAAAATGATGAGAGGGATAGACAGAGTTGACGTGGAAAAGCTTTTCCCACTGAGAGTAGGGAAGATTCAAACAAGGGGACATGACTTGAGAATTAAGGGACTGAAGTTTAGGGGTAACATGAGGGGGAACCTCTTTACTCAGAATTTGCTGAAATTATAGCACGGTATGAAACACCAGATATCGATCTATTTGCATCTAGACTCAATCACCAGTTACCAAACTATGTTTCTTGGGGCCCAGACCCTGGGGCATCAGCGATAGATGCTTTTTCACTGCATTGGGGGAAATTGTTTTTCTATGCATTCCCTCCTTTCTGCCTCATCAGTCGGGTATTACGCAAAATACAACAAGACGCGGCGTCTGGTATTTTGGTAGTGCCCAATTGGCCTACTCAACCATGGTTCCCTGTGATACTCGACATGGTCTTAGAACCATGTATCACCATCCTGAAGCAACTAGATTTGTTGGTTCATCCCGTAACTGGGGATAGCCATCCATGTCATAAAACGACAAACTTATTAATTTGTAGAGTCTAATGAAACCTCTACTGGAACTGGGACTGACGGACCGAACATTGAACATTATCTCAGCGGCTCACAGGCAGTAACCAAACTTATGAGGGGAATTTTTAATATCAATCCCCCAAGAACCAGGTACTCTCAAATATGGGATGTGAGTATTGTCCTAACGTTGCTAAGGAACTGGTCTCCAGCAACAGCTCTATCCCTGCAAAAACTGCCGCATAAAACAGTCATGCTGATGGCTTTGGTCACAGCACAAAGGGTACAGTCTTTACATAAGTTAAGGCTGGACAATATGACTTCTTCAACAAGAAATATAACTTTTCATATTCACGAATTAGTCAAACAGAATAGACCGGGATCATCAGGCCTCAAAATAGAATTTAGGGCCTACCCTATAGATGATCGTCTCTGTATAATAAGACATTTATTGTTATACATAGAGAACACCAAAACATCAGGGGCAATGAGATGGCACTACTAATCAGCCACAAGCAACCCCACAAAAAAGTGTCGGTTCAAACTATTTCCAGATGGCTGAAACAGGTTTTAACAACAGCTGGGGTGGATACTAACATATTCAAATCTCATTCCACCAGGGCTGCAGCTACATCAGCAGCTATGGAGTTGGACGTACCGATGGACCAAATCCTGGAGACAGCAGGCTGGTCAAGGGAAAAAACGTTCCAACAATTCTACCATAAACCAGTGGTTAAACCTGGAACTTTTGCAGAATCAATTTTAAGTTCTGTATAATGATTTCACCCCATAAAATAGGGGCTATAATTTGTTGTTAATACATTTATCATGGATTTTCAATGTCTGATTCATGTTTAAACATGTTAACCCAATTCCTCCCTTAGTCAATTAAGGCAGATGTGATGTATGGACTCGTTTCCACGGCATGAAATCACAGAGCTTTGAAATCTTCACGTAGTCACTCACGTGACTCCGAAGTAAAATAGTTAGATTAAACGAGAACTTACCAGTTCGAAGTTTGATCATTATTTTATGATGAGTAACGTTGTGGGATTACGTGCCCTCCGCTCCCACCCTTGATCATAAAGTTCAATTGGTATCCTCTTCTCTAATCTTACTATGTTCAGTCATTACTGTTATCTGTGATTTCACACCGCTGCTTTGAAGAATGACACGCATGCGTCCTGGCGGGTTCTTCATGTAATCCCTCTACGTTACTCCTCATAAAATAATGATCAAACTTCGAACTGGTAAGTTCTCGTTTAATCTTACCATTCTTGATTAGTACAGGAGTCAGGGGCTATGCGAAGAAGGCAGGAGAACGGGATTAAGAGGGAAAAATACCGGAGTAGACTTGATGGGCTGAATAGCCAATTCTGCTCCTATCACTTGTGAACTTATAAACCTATGAAACCCACGCTGTCACAAGGGGAATGTGCAAACTCCACACAAACAGCTTCCAAGGTCAGGATTGAACCCCGGTCTCTGGCGGTGAGGCTGTAACTTGTCAAGATGTGGAACAGTGTTTAGTTCTGTGTTATTCCTTGAAGATGTTCACAATTATAGCACCTTAGGGGTGCCCTCTTTTTCCCCGATGTGGGAGATAGTTCTGCACATTTCAGCGTGAGATTACTCCCCACCAAGTTTACGAGGAAGTCCTCTGCTCCTGAACACTTGTGGTTTTGCAGCTGACAATAAGAAATATTGAAGGTGGCACAGCTGGCAGTGCTGCTGTCTCACATTGCAGAGACCCGAGTTTGAACCTGACTTCAGTTGCTGCTTGTATAGAGTTTGCATGTACTATGGGCAATGCAGGGGCACCATGAGTAGAGATACGGGTGGCAGTAGCGGTAGAGCTACTGCCTTACAGCGCCAGGGACTCAGTTTGGATCCTGACTACGGGCGCTGTCTGTATGGAGTTTGTTCGTTCTCCCCCTGACCTGCTGGGTTTTTCCTGATGGGTTTTCTCTGAGATCTCCGGTTTCCTCCCACACTGCAAAGACGTGCAGGTTTGTAAGCTAATTGACTTGGTATAAGTGTAACTTATCTTCTGATGTTATGGAAATTCCTTAACCCTGAACCTACTAAAAATTAATCCAGAACCTCATCGAACCACTTCTGGTATTTTTGAGCGGCAAGCCTTGCGTCTCTTCACAGGTGATCAAACAAGTCATCAGTGAGCTGACAATAGCCTTAAAATGTCTCATCAGGCCTCAAGTTTATAGCAGCAGGTGTTCAGGTGTTCAGAAATTTGGCCTGGTGCTGTATCAGAGATGGTGCAGGGTAGGAGATTTTGAGGCAATGGTTCTAGGTGAGTCCAAGATTGGGTGGCGTAAGAGATGAGGGCGTAAGAAAGAACTGCAGGTGCTGGTCTAAATCGAAGGTAGACACAACATGCTGGAGTAACTCAGTGGGACAGGCGGCATCTCTGGAGAGAAGGGATGGGTGACGTTTCGGGTCAAGTCAAGTCAAGAGTCAAGAGAGTTGATTTCATGTATCCCAGATAGGACAATGCAATTCTTGCTTTGCTGCAGCACAACAGGATATTGTAGGCATAAATACAGATCAGATCAGATCAGTGTGTCCATAAAACATAGAATATATATATACACACATCAGTAAACAGATAAAGTGCAATAGGTTGTTATAGTTCATAGTTTGTTTGAAGTTGTGTTTAATAGTCTGATGGCTGTGGGGAAGCAGCTGTTCCTGAACCTGGATGATGAAGAACTTTTGCTTGGGGGGGGGGGGGGGGGGGGGGGGGGGGGGGGGGGGGGGGGGGGGGGGGGTGGGGGGAGGTGAGGATAGTCGATCATAAGGGGAGTCAGAGATTGGGGGAATCTGAGACCCTCTCAACAGCCCTAAAGATGTATTAATTTAAAAAATAAGGAATATTCATAAAATATACTCAAGGGCACTGTTAACTTTACAAATAGTTTTTAGTGCTCCATCTCTCAGACTTTGTCTGGATATAAGCTTTGAAGGTAAAAGTATAGTCGAGGCACAAATTACATCAGATATCCACATTTAAGAAATGTTTCCATGAATTCTGAAGGTTTAATGAAGCAAAATCCTTTGGGGTATGAAATGCAGCCAACTGGAAAATTGTGAACAGAAGGGATTGAGTGGCAAACCTGTACACAGTTCAGCAGTCTACTTTACTGATCCTTTCTCCCATTCTGTGCCCCTGGAGTGCAGAGCTAGGTGCTGAATGCAACCTCTCTTTGATTTGAAAACCATGTTACCTCATAGCTAGAAAACTCTTTTCAATATTTCCTCATATTAAAAATATTATCTTCTTTTCATCTTACCTGGTGGATAAACAAAACCAAAAACCCTATAGATTGCCTCTCACCTATTTAATATTTAAAAATTCTTTCCACATTTAGACATTTAGGTTAGTTTAGTTTAGAGATACATCGCGGAAACAGGCTCTTCGGCCTACCGTGTCCGTGCCGACCAGCCATCACCCCAGATACTAGTGCTATCCTACTCACACTAGGGAAAATTTACAATTTTACCAAAGCCAATTAGCTCTCAGGGGATATGGGGAGAAGGCAGGAATGGGGTACTGATTGGGGATGATCAGCCATGATCACATTGAATGGTGGTGCTGGCTCGAAGGGCCAAATGGCCTACTCCTGCACCTATTGTCTATTGTCCCCACAGCCCCTGACTCCCGTTCTAATCAAAGATGCAAGTCACCATCGCATTCCATGCACCAGTGATGCTGTTGACCATCTAAGGGAAAGTGTTTTCAAAGTTTAAGACCCCCCAGACCTACACTGAGTCTTGTCTGTGAGCTGTGGCTCAGTAACTGATTCTAAAGTGGAGACGACATGGGCTGAACAGCTTTCTATTTGACCTGTTGGTCAAAAGCATTGGTAGCAGTGATGAATTTCATCTTCGGTGTCCACCTTCACTGAATGATGAGTACCGGACAAGCGGATGGGTCCATAGTTTGTTGAAGATGCAACACTGCATTGAGGGAAATCAACGTTGGTACATTGAGCTAGACTTGGGTCTGCATATAGAACATAGAAACATAGAAATTAGGTGCAGGAGTAGGCCATTCGGCCCTTCGAGCCTGCACCGCCATTTAATATGATCATGGCTGATCATCCAACTCAGTATCCCGTACCTGCCTTCTCTCCATACCCTCTGATCCCCTTGGCCACAAGGGCCACATCTAACTCCCTCTTAAATATAGCCAATGAACTGGCCTCAACTACCCTCTGTGGCAGAGAGTTCCAGAGATTCACCACTCTCTGTGTGAAAAAAAAGTTCTCCTCATCTCGGTTTTAAAGGATTTCCCCCTTATCCTTAAGCTGTGACCCCTTGTCCTGGACTTCCCCAACATTGGGAACAATCTTCCTGCATCTAGCCTGTCCAACCCCTTAAGAATTTTGTAAGTTTCTATAAGATCCCCTCTCAATCTCCTAAACTCTAGAGAGTATAAACCAAGTCTATCCAGTCTTTCTTCATAAGACAGTCCTGACATCCCAGGAATCAGTCTGGTGAACCTTCTCTGCACTCCCTCTATGGCAACAATGTCCTTCCTCAGATTTGGAGACCAAAACTGCACGCAATACTCCAGGTGTGGTCTCACCAAGACCCTATACAACTGCAGTAGAACCTCCCTGCTCCTATACTCAAATCCTCTTGCTATGAAAGCCAACATGCCATTCGCTTTCTTTACTGCCTGCTGCACCTGCATGCCTACCTTCAATGACTGGTGTACCATGACACCCAGGTCTCGCTGCATCTCCCCCTTTCCCAATCGGCCACCGTTTAGATAATAATCTGCTTTCCCGTTTTTGCCACCAAAATGGATTACCTCACATTTATCCACATTATACTGCATCTGCCAAACATTTGCCCACTCACCCAGCCTATCCAAGTCACCTTGCAGTCTCCTAGCATCCTCCTCACACCTAACACTGCCCCCCAGCTTAGTGTCATCCGCAAACTTGGAGATATTGCCTTCAATTCCCTCATCCAGATCATTAATATATATTGTAAATAGCTGGGGTCCCAGTCCTGAGCCTTGCGGGTACCCCACTAGTCACTGCCTGCCATTGTGAAAAGGACCCGTTTACTCCTACTCTTTGCTTCCTGTTTGCCAGCCAGTTCTCTATCCACATCAATACTGAACCCCCAATGCCCATGTGCTTTAAGTTTGTATACTAATCTCTTATGTGGGACCTTGTCGAAAGCCTTCTGGAAGTCCAGATACACCACATCCACTGGTTCTCCCCTATCCACGCTACTAGTTACATCCTCGAAAAATTCTATAAGATTCGTCAGACATGATTTACCTTTCATAAATCCATGCTGACTTTGTCCAATGATTTCACCACTTTCTAAATGTGCTGCTATCCCATCTTTAATAACTGACTCTAGCAGTTTCCCCACTACCGATGTTAGGCTAACTGGTCTGTAATTCCCCGTTTTCTCTCTCCCTCCCTTCTTAAAAAGTGGGGTTATGTTTGCTACCCGCCAATCCTCTGGAACTACTCCAGAATCTAAAGAGTTTTGAAAGATTATTATAGATTGGGTCTGTAGTTGTGTCATTCATTAAAGTCAATGCCATCATGTAACCATCGTGTAGCAGGCCAAACTTTACCTAAGCTTCAGGAAACAAAATATTTTTTTGATTAGGTCACAGAGTAATACTTGCTCGTTCAAATCCTGTCTGCTGAATCCCTAGGATAAGGCTATTAATAGGATTTGGAGGTACATAAAAATGCTGGAGAAACTCAGCGGGTGAGGCAACATCTATGGAGCGAAGGAAATAGGAAAAGTTTCGGGTCAAAACCCTTCTTCAGACTGATGTGAGGGGGAGTGGGGGGGGGGGGCAGGGAAGAAGAAAGGAAGAGGTGGAGCCAGAGGGCTGAGTGAAAGCTGAGAAAGGGAGGAGAAAGCAGGGACTACCTGAAATTAGAGAAGTCAATGTTCATACCGCTGGGGTGTAAATATGAGGTGCTGCTCCTCCAATTTATGGTGGTCCTCACTTTGGCCATGGAGGAGGCCCAGGATAGAAAGGTCGGATTCGGAATGGGAGGGGTAGTTGAAGTGCTGAGTCACCGGGAGATCAGGTTGGTTATTGCGAACCGAGCGGAGGTGTTCGGATTTGGAAATGACGAGAGCAGGAAATCGTCTCTTTGAAATGTTAATATCAAGCCCCTGTCTGACTGAAGCCCATTTCCTGCCTCGTTAGCATGTCAATAAGCCCAAGTATGAAGACACCTGATGGTACCTATAGATCAGTCACTGTACAGGATGAATCGCAGACACATTTTGCCTGTAGACGAGCCTGCCTCAGCACAACCAAATCCATGTGACACTGATACTGATCATCAGGATACTAGACTTGGGTCAGAAGACGATAACTTTTTAAAATTTCAAAATATACTTTATTCGAGAAATAAATATGTACAACATATGATCCATACAAAATTCCATCTGATATTCTGGGAGGTTCAAGTTCAAGTTCAAGTTCAAGTGAGTTTATTGTCATGTGTCCCTGATAGGACAATGACATTCTTGCTTTGCTTCAGCACACAGAACATAGTAGGCATTTACTACAAAACAGGTCAGTGTGTCCATATACTATAATATAAATATATACATACATGAATAAATAAACTGATAAAGTGCAAATAAGAGATAATGGGTTATTGATAATCTGAGTTTTGTCCGAGCCAGGTTTAATAGCCTGATGGCTGTGGGAAAGTGGCTATTCCTGAACCTGGTTGCTGCAGTCTTCAGGCTCCTGTACCTTCTGCCTGAAGGTAGCAGGGAGATGAGTGTGTGGCCAGGATGGTGTGGGTCTTTGATGATACTGCCAGCCTTTTTGAGGCAGCGACTGTGATAAATACCCTCGATGGAAGGAAGGCCAGAGACGATGATGGACTGGGCAGTGTTTACTACTTTTTGTAGTCTTTTCCTCTCCAAGGCACTCAAGTTGCCGAACCAAGCCACGATGCAACCGGTCAGCATGCTCTCTACTGTGCACCTGTAGAGGTTAGAGAGAGTTCTCCTTGACAAACCGTCTGTCCGTAATCTTCTCAGGAAGTAGAGGCGCTGATGAGCTTTCTTGATAATTGCATTAGTGTTCTCGGACGAGGAAAGATCTTCAGAGATGTGCATGCCCAGGAATTTGAAGCTCTTGACCCTTTCAACCATTGACCCGTTGATATAAATGGGTCTGTGGGTCCCCCTCCTACTCCTTCCAAAGTCCACAATCAGTTCCTTAGTTTTGCTGGTGTTGAGGGCCAGGTTATTGCGCTGTCAACATATGGACAGTTGCTCGATCTCTCTTCCATACTCTGACTCATCCCCATCATCGTCCCACAACAGGGGTGTCGTCAGCGAACTTGATGGAGTTCGCACTGTGACTGGCTACGCAGTCATGAGTATAGAGTGAGTACAGCAGGGGGCTGAGCACGCAGCCATGAGATGCTCCCGTGCTGATTGTTATCAAGGCTGACACATTTCCACCAATACGAACAGACTGTGGTCTGTGAATGAAGAAGTCGAGGATCCAATTGCAGAGGGATGCGCAGAGACCCAGTTCTGCGAGTTTGGTAACCAGCTTGGAGGGGATGATTGTGTTAAATGCCGAGCTGTAATCGATGAATAACAGCCTGACATATGAGTTTTTGTTGTCCAAGTGGTCCAGAGCAGAGTTGAGGACCAGCGAGATCGCATCCACCGTTGATCTGTTGTGGCTGTAAGCGGAGGTTATACAAACATTCAATACAAATCACAATTTTACCTCACATGTGGCCCACTGGCGTGGAATCTTCCCTTATTTTGAGGGGTGTCTCCACCACACCCTTCCCCCCCCATGTCGAGCAGCGGAAAGACCCTAGACCGTGGTCCTCCCCCACCGAGCCTTGGCATTTGGCGTTAGCTGCACCGAGCTTCTGTGCGTCCCTCAGCACGTACTCCTGCAGTCTGCAGTGGGCCAATCGGCAACATTCCCCAACAGACATCTCGCTCTGAAGACGATAACGCTCTCACAAGAGATGGACAGGAAAGAATGGACAGTGAGCAGTTTCAGGATCAGGTGCCTGTTGCCAAGCTGCCTTTGAACACCATGGAGGGTCTGTACAGAACACGCTCAGCAAGCCGAATCCCAAATACAGGGACTGAATGCACTTCTTCACGATGCTGGTTATTTGTTTACTATGCTGTGATCCAACTGTGAGAAGGGCCCACCCCAGAACCACAGCCAAGCTGAGAGTTGTGCAGGGACCAGCAGAGTCTGGGTACAGCGCTGGTGGTGTATGTAGGTGTGATGTGAGTGTGGGGCATGAGAAAGGTTGGGTTATGTCACTTGCTCTCCAAGTCAAGTACACTGTCTGTTCATTGGGACATTCACAATGTCTCTTTAGGAAGGAGGTGAGGAGGAATTTCTTTAGTCAGAGGGTGGTGAAGCTGTGGAATTCTTTGCCACAGAACCCTGTGGAGGCAAAGTCAGTGGATATATTTAAGGCAGAGATAGATAGATTCTTGATTAGTACAGGTGTCAGAGGTTATGGGGAGAAGACAGGAGCATGGGGTTAGGAGGGAGAAATAGATCAGCCATGATTAAATGGCAGAGTAGGCTTGATGGGCCGAATGGCTTAAATCTGCTCCTATCTCTTATGATCTTATGATCTTATGAATAGCGGTTAATTAATGTCTTTGCACAGATATATGCATGCACTTAGACAGACTTCAACATTAATCAGAATGCGTTTATTGTCATTTGAACATAAGTTCAAACCAAATTATGTTTCTGCAGTCAAAAAAAAAAACCCCCCCCCCCCCAAAAACAAAAAAACACCCACAATTAACACAGTTCCACACAAACATCCATCACAGTGAATCCCCAAACACCTCCTCACTGTGATGGAAGGCAAAAGACTTATCTCTTCCATGTGCTCTGTTCTTATTCTTCTCCCGCAGTCAAGCAGTCAAACTGCTGCATCGAGCTGATCGAGGCTCTTGATGTTAGATGTTGGAGCCCTCCGGCGGGCGATGGTAAGTCCCGCGGCCGCTTAAGCCGCGCTGGGCGATGTAGGGCCCTGCTCCAGGTCGATTTAAAACCTTCGATTCGGGTGGGCGAAGTTTGCCGTTGCGGGAACTCCGAAAAGCTGTCTCCCACCAGGGTCCCACGAGCTCCCAATGTTACCGTCCACAGGGCCTGCAGCCGGAGCCTCCGAAGCTCCGAAGTCGGGTCGCAGCCGCGCGCCGCCACAGTGCTCCACACTCCGAAGTCAGCCAGCTCAGCGATAATGAGTCTGCAGGCTCTGCGACTGGAACCCCAGGTCGATTCTGGTTGGAGTCCGCCAATGTTAGGCCCAACGACAACGGAGACTCGACAAGGAAAAAGTTGGGTCCCCGTACAGGGAGAGTTTAAAAAGTTTCCCCCATCCACCAAACCCCACCCCCACCCCCCACTCCCCACATATACACAGTTAAAAATAATATAAGAACTAAAACCAAGACATCCACTTAACAGACAAAAAGAAAAAAAAAGACAGACTGACTGCAGAGGCCGCTGCCGTGAGGCGCCGCCATCTTACAACAATGGGGAAGCAATGCAGGAACTGCCTCACCTCAAGTCTGCCATGTTAAGGACTGCTTACAAGACCGATCAGCAGAGTGGTGCCCAGCCCAGTGATGCAGCCATAGAGTGGGACATGCCCCAGGGATTTCAAAGTCCCCATGGTTCCAACTAGAGGGTGAGGCCCACCCCTGTAAATCAGCCATCCACAACAAGAGGAAGCATTGGCAGACACAGGCTACTACAGTCAGCCTGCTTGATCGTCTGGGCTGAGAAGAAAGGTCACTCCAGGCTTGCCCGAGCATGGAAGAATGAAGGACCAGGAGAGAGCCACAGGAGAATGTGGCTGTGAAGGAAGGAACTGCAGATGCTGGTTTAAACTGAAGATAGACAAAACAGCTGGGTAACTCAACAGGTCCGATAGCATCTCCAGTGAAAAGGAATAGATGTTTCGGGTCGAGACCCTTCTTCACACTGCGTTTGCCAGAGCCAAACTGATTGCTGTGTCCTAACCTGCTATGATCATGACTGCAGAGGTGTGGAAATGCAGTGAGTTTACTTAAAATAGATAGAAAATAGATATAACTGAACCTGTGCTTCATGTTGCATGCTCCAGTTAGCTGCTTAAATGATAGATGCTAAGACAGCACTGCTTCTGGAGATAACCAGGTGAAATTCAAACACAGAACTCTACGCCATTGATTTGACAGAACTTCAATCTTGAAAAGCGATCAGCACTTTTGATGTGAGCTATGAGAAATTGATTCACAGGCTTTTGTGTGAAAGATTTTCCTAAGGTGTGAGGCTGCAAGGCGGCTGTGACCTCAATTGACATTCACTGCGCTTTTCACACAACTCTGGAAAGTTTCAGCCCATTCTTAAACATCTTATTGATTTATTTGGAAGGATGAGAGGGTATCTTATTGAAACATATAAGATTATTAAAGGATTGGACACGCTAGAGGCAAGAAACATGTTCCCAATGTCGGGGGAGTCCAGAATAAGGGGCCACAGTTTAAGAATAAGGGGTAGGCCATTTAGAACAGAGATGAGGAAAAACTTTTTGACCTAGAGGGTTGTGAGTCTGTGGAATTCTCTGCCTCAGAAGGCAGTGGAGGCCAATTCTCTGGATGCTTTCAAGAGAGCGATAAATAGAGCTCTTAAAGATAGCAGAGTCAGGGGATATGGGGAGAAGGCAGGAACGGGGTACTGATTGTAGATGGTCATCCATGATCACAGTGAATGGTGGTGCTGGCTCAAGGGGCCGAATGGCCCACTCCTGCACCTAAAGTCTATTGCCTATTGATTCACATCTGATCCCTTGCACGTTTTCAAGTAAATAGATGGACGAAGCCCCTGGAACAAACAAATGTAGGTCAACTGTGCAGCACCACTGCGGTGCACTTTGTAAGTTCGAGCCTTTTGATTTTCTTTTATTTCTTCTGAGGATGTTGTTGTAGCTATCAAGGCATTTCATACAAACAACAAACTGCAGATGCTGGTTTGAAAAATGAGACACAAAGTGCTGGAGTAACTCAACGGGGCAGGCAGCATCTCAGTAGAACATGGAGAGGTGGTGTTTTGGGTTGGGACTCTTTTTCAATCTCATTTTGTTGTGGCTATCAAAGCATTTAGTACTAATCCTCAATTCATTTTCAATTGGTGCTGGTGAACTGCAGAAAATCCTTGCAGAGAAGGGCGTAGGGAATCTCAATGGGTGATAGTTCAAAATCCCAGGTGGTATGTGGCTAACAAAATAATCTATCTTTTCCATTAATTGTTATCCTCTTTCTGGTCAAAAGCATCAACTGTTCTCCATATGAGGAGCAGCACCTCATATTTCACTTGGGCAGTTTGCACCCCAACGGTATGGACATTGACTTCTCTAATTTCAGGAAGTCCTTACTTTCTCCTCCCCTTCTCAGCTCTCCCTCAGCCCATTGGCTCCACCTCTTCCTTTCTTCCCCCCAAACCTCACATCAGTCTGAAGAAGGGTTTCGACCCAAAACTTTGCCTATTTCCTTCGCTCCATAGATGCTGCCGCACCTGCTGAGTTTCTCCAGCATTTTTGTCTACCTTCGATTTTCCAGCATCTGCAGTTCCTTCTTAAACAAACTCCGTATTTTGTCCTTGGTTGGGATCTTGCTCAAAGTTGGCATTGCGTCACATCACAGGCTCTGACACGCACCAGGGATGGATCCATTCTCCTGGGTTGGGGCTTTGCCTTCACAGCATGAATAAGAGGAATTCAAGCCCAGGATGGATCTGTCTCTCTACATATTTTCCTTCATGATCTGCATCTTTTCTGTATGTGTCGCACCTCTGTATAAATCCTTCACTGATATCCGCTTTTCACCATGCACCAAGTTGGAATCTGGCTTGCTAAGGGACAGCATTCAAAGATAATGGGGATAAGAGTGAATTTGTGCAATAATGAATGAATGAGTGAATGAATGAATATGTTCATGTTTATTGGCCAAGTATTCACATACAAAGAATTTGCCTTGGTCCTCCGCCCACAAGTGACATCCAAAATCAGTGAAGCTGAAATAATTTAGAGAGCTACAAAACAGAGTGGTATCACTTGTTTTACAACATAGCTTTGAATTCAAAATTACCTTCAGTGCACTTTGTTAAAAAAAAGTAAGCAATCCATTAAAGGCTCCCATTTGTAAAAATGCAAGGCATCCATGTTATGTCTGGACTGAATGCTGATCCACACTGAAGTTTTTGTGTAAGTAAAGTATTGTGTGTATCATGATACAGCAAGTAATCCCCAGGAAAGGACGAGTGCGGGAGTTTTCTCCAGATGGGTACAAATATTTTGATATCTGAATCTACATTTCGATGTAGCACATGCAATGAGAGACACATCTCGTTATTTTTGTGTGACTGCACATCACAAAAGACTTTTGCTAATGGGCGTCAAGATGATAAATTGAAACATTCCTTGGTGCAAGGTTACCTTGACCTGAGCAACACAGTTCGGAGAGAAATCCACGAGTGTGAAGGGTCATAAACTAATGACCTTTTACAGGTGTTCGAACTCAAAGGCCTTTCTTAAGTTACAGAAAACCTTAAATATGCATCCGACTGGTCGAGCAATGCTCAAAGCCAATTGACATTGGGACTGTGCACTGCTCAATCCACACTGCACAGTCTGTGGGGCCAGTCTCATGGGAGAATTCAGCAGCTGTACATCTTTGCTCTGCACCCAAACTAATGTTTTGATGCCAATGTATCCATGTACTTTATAACCAAGTTGACTGGAGCCTCCCGTGGAGAGGAATGGTTAACAGAATCCTGTATCCACCTACAACTCCTCTGCAAATGAAATAGGCAATACCCACATTCAGCAAGACCTAAGCAAAATTCAGGCATGGTTTAGTTTAGTTTAGAGATAGAGCGCGGAAACAGGCCCTTCGGCCCACCGGGTCCGCATCATCCAGCGATCCCTGCATATTAACACTATCCTACACACACTAGGGACAATTTACACTTACACCAAGCCAATTAACCTACAAACCTGTACGTCTTTGGAGTGTGGGGGAGGAAACTGAAGATCTTGGAGAAAACCCACGCGCTCACGGGGAGAACGTGCAAACTCCGTACATACAAGCACCCATAGTCGGGATCGAACCCGGGTCTCTGGTGCTGCGAGCACTGTAAGGCAGCATTTCTACCGCTGCGCCACCGGACTGCAGAAGAGCAGGATGAAGAACATCTCCATTCAAATGTGTCACCATTGCTGGGTCCCCACCATCAACATCCTAGAAACATAGAAACATAGAAATTAGGTGCAGGAGTAGGCCATTCCGCCCTTCGAGCCTGCACCGCCATTCAATATGATCATGGCTGATCCTGGAAGACACCATTGAGCAGAAACTGGCCCATTAATTTCACAGCCACAGGAGCTGAGGCTAGGCATCTTGTGGTGTGTGCCTCACCCCCTGATACTCAAAGCCTTGCCAACAATTTAAAGGTGCAATTCAAAACTGTGGCTGGATCTTGGCAACATTTGGTTGGATTAATGTGTCTCCAACAGAACTCAAACTTGGCGATGCAATCCAGAAGTCAGCAGAGAACTTAATTATACCCCTCCCTAAACATTTGCCACCTGAAACATTAGTCATAGAATGATACAGTGTGGAAACAGGCACTTCGGCCCACCTCGCCCACACTGGCCAACATGTCCCAGATACCCTAGTCCCACTTGCCTGCGCTTGGTCCATAACCCTCCAAACCTGTCCTATCCATGTACCTGTCTAACTGTTTCTTAAATGGTGGGATAGTCGCAGCCTCAACTACCTCCTCTGGCAGCTGGTTCCATACACCCACCACCCTTTGTATGAAAAAGTTACCCTTTGGATTCCTATTAAATCTTTTCCTAGTCACCTTGAACCTATGCCCTCCGGTCCTCGATTCCCCTACTCTGGGTAAAAGAGTATCTAACCGATCTATTCCTCTCATGATTTTGTATACCTCGATAAGATCTCCGCTCATCCTCCTGCGCTCCATGGAATAGAGACCCAGCCTACTCAAGCTCGCCCTATAGCTCACACTCTCCACCACTGATGGACAGGGGCTGTAGTATTTAGCATCTTCTACAAGTGTACAGAACCTCTACAGAAAGCATGTTGACTGGTTGCATCATGGCCTGGTTCGGCAACTCGAATTCCCACGAAAGAAGAAGATTGCAGAAATTGGTGCACACTCCCCCAGTCCATCAAGGGTACTGACCTCCCCAAAATCGAAGGGATCTATAGGAGGTGCTGCTGCAAAAAGGTAGCCAGCATTATCAGGAACCCACACTTCCCTGGCTGTGCTCTCATTTCACTGCTGCCATCAGGAAGAAGGTTGAGGAGTCTGAGTTCTCCAGTCTAAAGAAGGGTCTCGACCCGAAACGTCACCCATTCCTTCCATCCAGAGATGCTGCCCGTCCCACTGAGTTATTCCAGCATTTTGTGTCTATCTTTTGAATATTCTGGTATTTCAGTCAGTCAGCTTTGAACAAGCAATTCTTTTTATTGCTTAAAAGGGTTCTTCATTCGTTATTGAATAGATCCAGACCAACTCACAATGATAAGATTAACTTTGCAAAAATGGTTCCGTTAAGCTTCTTACAGATCAGTCCCGCCTTACAATTACGTGCTTACATACCTTTGAGATTTTTGTTCTGAACATAAGGTCATAAGATTATAACGTCATAGTTCATAGGAGTATAATTAGGCCATTCAGTCCATCCAGTCTACTCCGGCATTCAACCATAGAAACATAGAAAATAGGTGCAGGAGTAGGCCATTCGGCCCTTCGAGCTTGCACCGCCATTCAATATGATCATGGCTGATCATCCAACTCAGTATCCTGTTCCTGCCTTCTCTCCATACCCCCTGATCCCTTTAGCCAAAAGGGCCATATCTAACTCCCTCTTAAATATAGCCAATGAACTGGCCTCAACTACCTTCTGCGGCAGAGAATTCCAGAGATTCACTACTCTCTGTGTGAAAAAAGTTTTCCTCATCTCGGTCCTAAAAGATTTCCCCTTTATCCTTAAACTGTGACCCCTTGTTCTGGACTTCCCCAACATCAGGAACAATCTTCCTGCATCTAGCCTGTCCAACCCCTTAAGAATTTTGTACTTTTCTATAAGATCCGCCCTCAACCTTCTAAATTCTAGCGAGTACAAACCGAGTCTATCCAGTCTTTCTTCATATGAAAGTCCTGACATCCCAGGACAACCATGGCTGATATATCTCTTCCTCCTAACCCCATTCCCCTGCCTTCTCCCCATAACCACTGACACCTGTACTAATCAAAAATCTATCTATCTCTGCCTTAAAAATATCCACTGACTCGGCCTCCACAGTCTTCTGTGGCAAAGAATTCCACAGTTTCACCATCCTCTAACTGAAGAAATTTCACCTCATCTCCTTCCTAAAAGAAAGTCCTTTAAATCTAAGGCTATGACCTCTTGTTCTAGACTCTCCCTCGAGTGGAAAGATCCTTTCCACATCCACTCTATCCAAGCCGTTCACTATTCTGTGAGTTTCAATGAGGTCCCCCCTCATTCTTCTAAACTCCAGCGAGTACAGGCCCAGTGCCGACAAATAAACCTACTCATTCCCGGGATCATTCTTGTAAACATCCCTGCTACCTTTTTTACTTTTTGTTTCACTTCACAATCCTGGGATTGGATGGTCAGTACACACGGATGTTTTGGGAAACACCCCTGGAACTGGTTATATTCTGCGTCTTTGTGTAATAACAATCGGGAAGAAAAAGAAATTTAGCAAAAGCAGTTGGAATTTCATGTTTCTGCGATTGCCTGATTTTGTGCCAAATCCTTGGTGACTAATTGGGAGGTCGCCAGTGGAAATCCCAATGCAAACTATGGAGCAAAAATTTAAAAAAATTCTGTGGTGGTAAGTACAGGCTGGCAGAAGTCTATCACAGATCTGGAGAAATATGAAGTCATCAATGTAGTATTAAGGTGCAAAGTCATGCTTAAAAAATCTGTTGGAATTCTTTGTGGAGGCAGTGGGATTTTGGAATAAAGGGAACTCTATTAACATTGTTTATTTAGACTTTGGTAAGGATTTTGAAACGTTCCCAGAAAGATGTTGCTGCCAAATGCTTGAGAAGTAAGGAATGGGTGGGTAGTTATTAAAGTGGATGGACGTTTTGGCTCCATCAAATGGGACAAGAAGTTCCTTGTAGAGGGACTGGTGCAGCCAAATGCTGGAAGGATCAGAGCTCAAGCCTTTTACATTTATATTCTCTGGCAATGGTCTGTAAATGGAGAAATCTACCAACAGCCCAAAGGAGGATTTAGAATGACAGGAATTTAGGTAGCTTATGAAAATTGATGAGAAACAGTCAATTGAATTCAATGTGGATAAATGCAAAATAATGAAAGCAGGGAAGATGAATACATTGAAAATCCAAAGCTGTCAGTCAGCAGAATACAATAAAGGACAAAGATTAGTAGACATATGAAAGGCAAAATAGAGTGGGATCCAAATCTGCCCCAGTGGCAGGATACAGAGGGGAATTATTGATATATTTTTTAATTAATTCAACAAGTATGGGCTTCACAGGCTGAGGCAGCATTTAATTGCCCCTCCCTAGTTGCTCGTGAGAAAGTGGTTGTGAACTGCCTTCTTGAATCACCCAAGTCTCCCAATGTAGTTAAGAAGGGAATTCCAAGATTTTGACCCAGTGATAGGAAAGGAAAAGCAATATATTTCCAAGTCAGGGCAGTGGATGGATCGAGATGGTGATGTTTTCATGATTTTGCTGGCCTTGTCCTTCTAGCTGGTAGAAGTTGTGCAATAGGAAGGTGCTGCCTAAGACATTTTGATGTGTTGGTTTGGGGCATCATATGCAAACAGCTATGCGTGCTGGTGGTGGGATGAATGAATGGATGGATCGTCCATCGACCAGGCTACCATGTCTTCTATGGTGTCAAGGTTTATGGGCACACTCATCAACAAAGTGTAGAGTATTTTATCATAATCCTGACTTGAGCCTTGGAGTTAGGAGGTGAGTTGTTTAATCACGGGATTCCTGGCCTCTGGTCTACTCTTGTTGTCGCGCTGTGACTATGGTCGCTCCAGTTTAATTTCTGGTAAAATAGTAATGACTGGAACATTGATAGTAGGGGATTCTGTCATGCCATCGAATGTCAGGGTATGATAGCTTGATTTTCTCTTGTCGGATATTGCCATTGCCTTCACTCATGTGGCGTGAATGTTTCTTGCCACCTTCCAACCCAGGCCTGGGTATTGTCCATGTTTTGCTGCATTTGTATATGGATCACTTCATTACCTGAGGAGTCATGAATGGTGCTTGACATTGTGCACCCATCAGCGAAGATCCCTACTCCTGGCCTGATGATTGAAGGAAGATCATTGATGAAGCAGTTGAAGATGTTTGGGCCAAGGACACCATCCAGAGGAACTTCTGCAGAGATGTCCTGTGGCCAAACGGATGGATCAACAACCCCCAGAACCATCCTCTTGTGCTAGGTCTGATTCCAACAGTAGAGGGCTCCCCCCTGTTTCTCATTGATTCCAGTTTAACCAGGACTTCTTGATGGCATGCTCAATCAAATACTGCCTTGATGGCAAGGGCAGTTTCTCTCTCTTGACCTCTTGAGGTCAGCTCTTTTCTCCATGTTTGGACCAAGGCTGTAATGAGTTCAGAGATGAATGCATTTGGAAGAATCCAAAGTAAGCTTCAATGAGCAGGATGGTGCTGAGTGCTACTAGATGGCACTGTCCATTATCCTAGCCATCAGTTTGCTGACCATTGTGAGCAGACTAATGTGACGCTAACTGAGTTGGATTTGTGCTGCTTCCTGTGGACTGGGCATAACAGGGCAATTTTCCCCATTGTCAGGGAGATGTTCTGGAATAGCCAAGGCCACGGAAGTTCTTCCTCATCAATTGGGTAAAATACAGTGGATGAATTAGGAAACAATGCTGTTTTACACCGCTCATATAATGCAGTATTGCTTAGGAGCCAGAGAACTACTTAAAAGTCACTTTGGACATTTGCAAGTAGAAAAAAAGCAGTCTTGCAGAAAAAAAACAGTCAAGGGGAGAAAATCTATTTCCCTGGAACCTTCTTGTAGTAATCAGATAATATTATCTCTTAAGAATACAGTCTCTCACTTTCACCACAGGTCGTCATAGAAATTGACAAGCAATTGTTCTATTGGCTCATGTGCAATGATGAGGAATAGATTGGGTAGATGCACAGAGTCTCTTGCCAAGGGTAGCTGAATCGTGGACCAGAGGATATAGGTTTAAGGTGAAGGGGAAAAGATTTAATAGGAATCTGAGGGGTAACTTTTTCACACAAAGGGTGGTGCCTGTATGGGTGTGAAATGGTTCTCCCAATTTTGCAACAGGCCTCTGTATGTTGGTATGGAGGACTGAACAAGGTTGACAGGACATGGTGGCGCAGAGGTAGAGTTGCTGCCTTACAGCGATTGCAGCGCCGGAGACCCGGGTTCGATCCCGACTACGGATGCCGACTGTACGGAGTTCGTACGTTCTCCCCGTGACCTGCATGGGTTTTCTCCGAGACCTTCGGTTTCGTCCCACACTCCAAACACATGCAGGTTTTTTTAAGTTAATTGGCTTGATAAATGTAAAAAATGTCCCTAGTGGATGTAGGATGGTGTTAATGTGCGGGGATCGCTGATCGGCGCGGACCCGATGGGCCGAAGGCAATATTTCCGTGCTGTATCTCTAAACTAAACTAAACTAAAGACAGTTGTTGCTATTGTTACTTGCTATGCCTTGGTTGGCTGTAGGCGATCTGTCTGGTGTTGTTTCCTTGTGGATTTCCAGCAGTTTAATGCAACTGAATAACTTGCTAATACTTTACAGTGGAAAGTAAGAATGAACCATGTTGCTGTGTGTTTGGAGTCTTGTGAGTCTTACCAGGCGAGGCAAGGATGGCAGATTTCCTCCTCTACTGGATGTTAGAGAAACAGATGGGTCTTTACAAGAATCAACCAAGGTTTTAAGGATACCATTAGACTTTTTTCATTCCAGAATTGGAATTCGACTTTATCAGCATCTGCCGTGGTGTGATTCAAACTCAGGTTCCCAGAACTTTGCCCCGAGTATATAGATAATTAATCCAGCGATAATCCACTGTGTCATCAATTGATTGTTATCTTTATAAAGAGCCTGTCCCACTTGGCCGTCTCATGCGCACCATTTACACAACCTGCTAGCGTGTGGGTAGCGTGTGGGTAGCGCGTGGGTAGCGTGTGGGTAGCGTGGGGATGGGCGCATGGAGTGGTGTGGAGGAGTGTGGAGTGGCGTGAAGGAGGGTGGACTTCATCCTGCACGAAATCTTCATGCGCCACCGGGCTGTCGCGTAACTGACGGCCAAAGTGGGACAGGCCCAAGACCCTGGCTCGGCGCAACGTCTCACCTTCAACAGCAGCAGAAGCAGGCAAACGATCGGCGAGCTTGGCCGGGGGCTCACGGCCGTTGCGGATCTAGATCCACCCCCACTCCTACTCCCAGAGCGGCGCCAGGACGATTGGAGATAGACACAAAATGCAGGAGTAATGCAGCGGGACCGGCAGCATCTCTGGAGAGAAGCAATGGGTGATGAAGGAATGGATGATGTTTCGGGTCAAGACTTTTCTTCAGTCTGAAGAAGGGTCTCGACCCAAAACATCATCTATTCCTTCTCTCAAGAGATGCTGCCGGTCCCGCTGAGTTACTCCAGCATTTTGTGTCTATCTTCAAATGACGCCACACGTACAAACTCTGTACAGACAGCACCCATGGTCAGGATCGAACCTGGATCTCCGGCGCTGCATTTGCGGTGAGGCATCAACTCTACCGCTGCACCATTGTGCTGCCTAAAGATGAGAGAAGTGAAAAAAGGAATCAAATCCAGAAACGTGAAAGGAATTAAATTTAGGGAGGTGCAACGTGACAAGAGGCTTCAAAATAAATGGGAAGAGATTGGGAAAAGTGGAGTGTAGGAACACAGAGCCCTAAGGGTAGCAGGGTTAGTGGATAAGCTCGTTAAAAAAAACCATATGTGATGTCTTCCATAATTAGCCTAGTCACAGAATGTAAAAGCATGGAGGATATGCTGGAGTTGTATGCTATGCTTGTTAGGCCCCAGCTTAAGTATTGTGTAACATTTTAGTCACCTCATTACACGATTAATATAATTGCACTGGAGAGGGTTACAAAGGAGAAGTAGAAGGAATTTGGCAGGACTGGAAAATGTGAATTCCAATGAAAGGTTGGACAGGCTGGTATTGTTTTTGTTTGACATGGAGGAAGATGAGGTGAGACGTAATAGAGGAGTATAACATTATGAGGCAACTGCATGAGGTGAGCATGCAGGTACCGCAGGCAGTGAAGAGAGTGAATGGCATGTTGGCCTTTATAACGAGAGGAATCGAATATAGGAGCAAAGAGGTCCTTCTGCAGTTGTACAGAGCCCTGGTGAGACCACATCTGGAGTATTGTGCGCAGTTTTGGTCCCCTAATTTGAGGAAGGACATTCTTGCTATTGAGGGAGTGCAGCATAGGTTTACAAGGTTAATTCCCGGGATGGCGGGACTGTCATATGCTGAGAGAATGGAGCAGCTGAGCTTGTAAACTCTGGAGTTTAGAAGGATGAGAGAGGATCTCATTGAAACATATAAACATTCTGAGGAAAATATTTTTCACACAGAGAGTGGTGAATCTCTGGAATTCTCTGCCACATAAGGTAGTTGAGGCCAGTTCATAGGCTATATTTAAGAGGGAGTTAGATGTGGCCCTTGTGGCTAAAGGGATCAGGGGGTATGGAGAGAAGGCAGGTACAGGATACTGAGTTGGATGATCAGCCATGATCATATTGAATGGCGGTGCAGGCTCAAAGGGCCGAATGGCTTACTCCTGCACCTATTTTCTATGTTTCTATGTTTCTATAAGATTGTTAAGGGTTTGGACACGCTAGAGGCAGGAACATATTCCTGATGTTGGGGGAGTCCAGAACCAGGGGCCACAGTTTAAGAATAAAGAGTAAGCCATTTAGAACGGAGACGAGGAAACACTTTTTCTCGCAGTGAGTGGTGAGTGTGGAATTCGATGCCTCAGAGGGTGATGGAGGTGGGTTCTCTGGATGCTTTCAAGAGAGAGCTAGATAGGGCTCTTAAAAATAGCGGAGTCAGGGGATATGGGGAGAAGGCAGAAACGGGGTACTGATTGCGGATGATGAGCAATGATCACATTGAATGGCGGTGCTGGCTCGAAGGGCCAAATGGCCTACTCCTGCACCTATTGTCTATTGTCTATTGCCTATTGTAACTCAATAGATTATGAGATTGTTGTGGGAAGAACTCATTAGCTGGTCAGACATAAATCAAGGGGCATAGATTTAAAGTAGTTGCTGGAAGCAGGTACGGTCACAATGATTGAGAAATATTTCGACATACGTGGATAGGACAGGTCTAGAGGGATGTGGGACAAACACAGGCATTTTGGACTAGTGTATATGGGACGTATTGGTCGGTGTGGACAAGTTGGGCTGAAGGGCCTGTTTCTATGCTGTATCACTCAATATGACTAAAAAGGAGATGAGAACAACTTTTTTTTTTCATTCAGCGGCTTGTAGGGGTCTGAAACACATTGTCTGAATGTCTAGTACCACTAACAGGTTCTTGTCCGTAAAGCTTGAGGAGTTTGGGTCAAGTGCTGGAAGTCATTTGTTTCTGACCAGCATGGACATGAGGGGAAAGTGACCTCCATTAGTACTGTAAAGGGCCTGTCCCACTTGGCGATTTTTTCAGCGACTGCCGGCATGATGCGCGTGATGCGGCCTGATGCTGCGGTGACGCGGCGTGATGACGTATTGACGCGCGGTGTTTTTTCAAGTGTTGCAATTTTTTTTTGCAACCGCTGGATTTTGAAATGTTCAAAATCTTTTGGCGACACTGATATGAGGCTGACAGTGACCGATAAAATTGTCAAGTGGGACAGGCCCTTAAACCTCCAATGCTTTTTGGCTACATAATTGTAACACTACATTTAAAGTGTGGGACTGACTCATCACAGGATATGATATGTTTGTGCAGGGTCTTTATTTTCATAAGCATGCCCAGTTATCTATATTACTAAAAGATCTTGACCACTTCCTATTTTCTGTTTCATGATTTTTGTCCGCTGCGCAGGACAAGAGGATTTTTCACATCAATGAAAAATAAAAGTTATGAATGTTTTAAAAATATTGACATTCTCTCTGCTGCCCCTGCTGGTGGGAGGGGGGAGGGACTATAAAACCCGGAAGTGTTGTGCCTCACTCAGTCTCTGCAAGATGGAGGAAGTGAGATGGTCACGTCTCTCTGAGCTGTGAATAACACTGAACACATGTCTACTCAACCGTGAGTGCCCTTAATGTGGATTGAAAATGAAAATGTAGTTGCTTTGAAATGCTGCACTGCAAATGGTTGTTGGTGGTGGTAACTGCTTTGAAACGCTGCACTGCAAATGGTTGTTGTTGTTGGTGGTAACTGCTTTGAAATGCTGCACTGCAAAAATGGTTGTTATTGGTGGTGGTAACTACTTTGGTTGTTATTGATGGTGGTAACTGCTTTGAAACGCTGCACTGCAAAAATGGTTGTTGTTGGAAACCACCAACAATGGTTGTTGTTGGAAACTTGACAACTTCCTATTTGCACTCTATATTGATTTTAAATAAAACGCTCCCACTTACGCCTGTGATTTTTGGCCATCTTACTTAGTTCCCCGCCGCTCATCAGGTGCAGAGGATTCTTCCCCTCAATGAAAAATAAAAGTGTTATTAGTGTTTAAAAAAATGTTGAGAACCTCTCTCCTGTCAATCACGCCATGAAGGCCACACCCCTTTCGGTTGGAGGGGGGAGGGATTATAAAATCTGGAAGTGTGGGTGTGGCTCAGTCTCTGCAAGATGGGGAGGGTGAGGTCACGACTGTCTGAGCTGTGAATCAACTGAACACACTGAATGTCTACTGAACTGTGAGTGTGGTGTTTATGTGGAGTTTTGTGTGGTTTTATCATGGTTTTATGCTGGGTTTTATACTGAATGTGGTGGCCTGGCACCCTGCATGAAATGGTATGAAACTGCATTTGAATTTGGTGGCCTTGCACCCTGCTTGAAATGACATGAAACAGCACTAGCATTTGGTGGCCTCGCACCCTGCTTGAAGTGGCATGAAACTGCACTTGAATTTGATGGCCTTGCACCCTACTTGGTGGCATGAAACTGCACTTGAATTTGGTGGCATTGCACCCAACTTGAAGTGGTCAGAAACTGCACTTGAATTTGGTGGCCTTGCATTCTGCTTGAAGAGGTAGGAAACTGCATATGAATTTGGTAGGAAACTGCATTGAATTTGGTGGCCTTGCACCCTGCTTGAAATGGTATGTAACTGCACTTCAATTTAGTTGGTTTGCACCCTGCTTGAAGTGGTAGGAAACTGTACCTGAATTTGGTGGCGTTGCATCCTGCATGAAGTGGTATGAAACTGCAATTGAATTTGGTGGCCTTGCGCTTGAAATGGTATGTAACTGCACTTCAATTTGATTGGTTTGCACCCTGCTTGAAGTGGTATGAAACTGCACTTGCATTTGGTGGCCTTGCACCCTGCTTGAAATGGTAGGAAACTGCATTTGAATTTGATTGCCTTGCACCCTGCTTGAAATGGAATTGGTGGAGAAGTGGAATATTGCGTTGGGGGACCAGCTCTCCCATGTGAACATGGGACCCAACGGGTCCCACTTAGTCTAGTAATCATTATATTACAGAAGGAACACTGTGGCTAGAAAGAAAGTTGCAGTGAAGATTATTCCCAGTTTTCAGTTCAGTTTAGTTTATTGTCGCGTGTACCAAGGTATAGTGAAAAGCTTTTGTTTTTCCAAAGACATACAGGTTTATAGTTGAATTGGTTTGGTGTAAATGTAAATTGTCCCTAGTGTATGTAGGATAGTGTTGGTGTGCGGTGATTGCTGGTCACCCTGAACTCAATGGGCTGAAGGGCCAGTTGCCGCGCTGTATCTCTAAACTAAACTAAAACTAAACTTTTGTGGCATGCTAACCAGTCAGCTGAAAAACAATACATGATTACAATCGATTCATTGCGACATTTTCAGTAACAAAAGGCATTACAAAGCTGTGCTCGTTTACATGAAAGAAAAGACTGAGCAAGAAGAGGCATTCAAGAGTGCCAGCATGTTGACCCTGTGGGAGGAGATGGCCTTTAGAATGACGATAAGGGACACAGAATAATCACTCAGCAGCAAGATAGATGAATTGGTCAGATGCAGGCATGGAAATCGCTATCAAAATATGGAGGGGACCGGGGAAAGGGGACACACACTTTCTTGGCAGGAGAGATAAGTTTTTTTGCCTTCCATCACAGCGAGGAGGAGATGCGCTGTGATGGATGTCTGTGTAAATTGTGTTGTGTCTTGGGTCTTCTTTTTCTTGTATGTATGACTGCAGAAACAACATTTCACTTGAGCCTCTATGAGGTTCAAGTGACAAATAAATTGTATTGTATTGTATTGCAAGCGCATGTGCGTGCACACACACACACACACACACACACACACACACACACACACACACCCACACACACACACACACACACACACACACACACACACACACAGACACAGACACAGACACAGACACAGACACACACACACACAGCTTCGGAGGCTCAATCCAGCGCTAAATGCAGCTCAACTCTGCTTGTCTCGCCGGGTTAACACACAGCACTGCCTGGACTGACGGGACACCAGCGCTGCTTCTTCACGCTGGCTGTAAACCTGGGCCATATTTCCCGCAAGTCCAGGCAGGGCTGTGGGTTAACCTGGTGGGACAGGCAGAGTTGAGCTGGGTTTAGTGCTGCTTCTCTGCGCTGGCTGTGGGCCTGGGGGCACAGCTCCAATCTCTGGCCACCCCCGGGTATGGGGAGGGCACTCGGGTGGGGACGGGGATGGCCCAGTGGTGGTTCGGCAGCGATTGGAGAGCCGGGATCGATCCTTGCTTGGGATGAGGTGCAGGTCTATGTCCAGGGCTGCCGAGAATGTTTTGGCACATCTCCCTCCTCCAATCACTGACTCTATCCTCAGTCCCACCACCCCAACTTCCGCCTCTGCCCGACATCTCCCTCCTCCAATCATTGCGCTGACCATCATATCCTGCCCCCATTGCCTGCTGACCGACAACGTCTCTCTTGTCCAATCGGCGCCCTCGATCATCAGTCCCAACCTCACTGTCTCGCGGAAAGTGGAGATTTCACTGGGTTTTAAAATCCGGATTACAAAAAATGGGGGGTTCGTCCACCACCACTCAAAACGGGGGGGGGGGGGGAGGAGACGTGTCCCCCCTGCCCCCCCCCCCCGGGATTCCCGCCCCAGGTGACCATTTCAGTCCCAACCTCACTGTCTCGCGGTAACCTGGTAACCGTTTCACACACGAGCGGTCACGGTGGCCAAGCGGTAGAGTTGCTGCCTTATGGCGAATGCAGCGCCGGAGACTCTGGTTCGATCCTGACTACGGGTGCTGTCTGTTTGGAGTTTGTACGTTCTCCCCGTGACCTGTGTGGGTTTTCTCCGGGATCTTCGGTTTCCTCCCACACTCCAAAGACGTACAGGTTTGTAGGTTAATTGGCTTGGTAAATGTAAAAATTGTCCCTAATGGGTATAGGATAGTGTTAATGTGCGGGGATCGCTGGTCGGCACAGTCCCGGTCGGCCGAAAGGGCCTGTTTCCGCGCTATATCTCAAAAAAACGCACAAGGCGTAGTGTATGGCTATAATAAAATACTCAAGAGAAGTGGTTGAGGCTGTGTGTTATTTTTAGAGGTGGTTGGCTTTGGTGAGAAAATCTCCTGAGGAATATGGGACAAAAATGCTTTTGAACTTTTGAGGTTGGGGAAAAGGAACATGGGAATAGACAGCAACAATAATGATTGGTGTGCTGTAAGGAACTGCAGATGCTGGTTTACACCGAACATAGACACAACATGCTGGATCAACTCAGCGGGACAGGCAGAATCACTGAAGAGAAGGAATGGGTGACGTTTCGGATCTGAAGATGGATCTCTATCTGCTGTCCCGTTGAGTTACTCCAGCATTTTGTGTCTATCTTCACAATAATGGTTAATCTCCCCTTATCTTCTGTGTTACATCCTGGATAAAACTCCATCATCCCTAGTTCACAGTTTTTTCAGGTTTACACTCACCTGAGGTAAATATTGACTCAATTCCTGTTATAGCTCTCATTATATGGTCCTTAAGTGTTACTAAGCAGAAGCAGCAACAATTTATTTTTCACGTTCAGGGTTTTCCTGATGATTTAAGGTTGTCTTTGCTGAGATAATTAGAAACATGGATGAGCATGCGTACCATAGCTCCCTGCAAACAGAGAGTGACGGAGGCTGGGGCTTGCAGACATAATATGTGTCTGCTGCATGACAGTAAATCAGACCCTTCAAACACATGCTCAGTCCACCTAAACCTACCTGATCGCCTGGTTGCTCAACACTTTAACTCCCTTTCCCATTCCCACACTGACCTTTCTGCCCAGTGCAAATTGGATGAACAGCACCTCACATTTTGCTTGGATAGCTTACACCCCAGTGGTATGAACATTGACTTCTCTAACTTCAAGTAACCCTTGCTTTCCCTCTCTCTCCATCCCCTCCCCCTTCCCGGTTCTCGCATCAGTCTGACTGCCTCCGACTACATTTTATTTCTGTTTGCTTTGTTGTTACCTTCTCCCAGCTAACAATGATCTATTCTACATTTTCCTTGATCTCCATCCCCTCTGTCATGTTTTCACACCTTACACTTCCTTATCTATGTGTCTCCCTCTCCCCTGACATCAGTCTGAAGAAAGGACCCAACCCGAAACGTCACCCATACCTTCTTTTCAGAGGTGCTGTCTGTCCCGCTGAGTTACTCCAGCATTTTGTGTCCATCTTCAACCAAATTAACATTTGATGACTTCAATTGTACTGCCTCAAATAAATGACAGACCATTTAGAACAATTATATGAGCTATTGGTATGAAGAACATTGAGCTTAATAGGCAGTCAATGGTAAGAAGCAACATTACAACACGGCACATTAGGGACAGAAAGTGATAATATATACATACATTTTAGGTGCTAAGGGTGTGTCCCACTGCGGCGAACTAATTGGCGAGGTTAGAAGAGTTTGCCCTCGACTCATACTCGCAGCATGGTCGACACAAGGTCCTATGAGGTCTTCGTAAGTCTCCTTCATGCTCGAGAGTGGTCCCTGAATACTCGAGGCCTCAGCTAGGTTGTGGCGTATTATTCAACATGCTGAAAAATGCCCGTGAGTAAAAAAAGGTCGCCATGGAAGAAATCTATATTTTGTTTACTCGTAGGTTTAGTTGAAGTAGGTCGTAGTAGGTCGGCATGTTATTCATAGGTAGTCAAAGGTAATTGAAGGTAATCGAAGGTAGTCGTAGATAGTCTTCAATAGTCGAAGGAGATTGAAGGAGGTTGTCTTCACTCTCCACTATTCAGTGTCCAATTTTCCCAAATCTAGTCTTCAACATAGTTGAAGGAGGTTGAAGGATGTCTTCAACATGACACTTTTTCAAACTATCCTAAACTCTCCTAAACTCGCCAATTAGGTTGCGCCGTGGGACAGCCCCTTTACAGTGAAAATCAAGAAGTTTGAAATAAAAAAAACAGAAAATGCTGCAAACACTCAGCTGGCCAAGTATCATCGGGAGAAACAGTGTTAATGTAAGTTAAAGCCTTTGTCACCCTTGGGAAATGGAAATTACAAGTTAGTAAACAAGATGTTTGAGACACAGATAGGTCAAAGGGAATATCTGTGATAGGCTGACAACAAGATGCGCTGGGGATATGCTTGAGGTCCAGTTGATGGTTGAAGAGCAGTAGTTAGAGAGTGCGAGCGAGAGAAAAAAAAGAACAGAGAGAAGAGAGAGCAAGACAAAGAGAGAGAGAGAGTAAAGAGAGAGAGAGAGAGGAGAGGGAGAGAGAAAGGAGAGAAAAAAGGGAAGAGAGAGAAAGGAGGAAAAAAGAGAGCAAAAGAGAGAGAGAAATCGAGGGAGAGAGAAATGAAACAGAGATAAAAAGAAAAAAGAGAGAAGAGGGCAAAAGAGAGTGTGAAGAGAGAGAGAGACAAGAAAGAGGAGAGAGGGGAAAGGGAGAAGAGAGCTAGACTGAGAAGAGAGAACAGAGGGAGAGAGAAGAAAGAGAAAGAAGTGAGAGACAGAAAAGAGAGAGTGGAACAAAAAGCAAGAGTAGAAGAGTGTTAAAGAGTGAGAATCCAAACCAAGGAATGTAGCAAGGTAGGAAAATGTGGCCAATTTAACTTCGGAGTCACGTGAAGACCCCGTGCAGCACGCATACGCGACATAGCGTCTCACGCAGTGCACAGTGACGGACGGGAATACGAGCTCTCCCGCAACAATTTGAAAACGGACCTTCAGGTAAGCAAAATTACTCTGAGGACATAGTGTTTTCGAAACCTTGTTCTGTTTTATTTTTAAATAGGAACATGAACAGGGAAAACACCAAGGAAGGTCGTTCCCGTCGGACTGTAATGGACCAGGAGGATTCCAGCAGTGGGGGGCGACCGGCGGCACCTGGACCGCACATGCTGCGGTCCACAGTCACCGACAGCATTTCCGAGCCGAGCCCAGCGCCGCTAGCATAGCTCAAACAACCGCAGCGGGTTGGATGAAAGGCACAACGGAAGTCGGACCGGCCGGTTCACTCGGACGAGCCCGGCACAGTAGACTCACCGCCCGAGAGCGGCAAAAGGTGACCGTTTCAAGCCTTATGGAAAGGCTCTTTGAGCAAAAGCTCCAGCGAGACTTGCTCCGGGAGATGGGGCAAGCTCTCCAAGGGAGCACAAACACTCCCGCTCCAGTGCACTGACAAGCACTGACCATCGCATCTCCCTCAACAGAGGGGAGCGTTGGTGACCAGGACTGGGCTGGTCAAGAACAGAGGTCACTGGCTGAAGAAACCGGGAGTATGCTTGAGGTACAGGACCAGGAAGAGCTGCTGGGAGTGGTGAACCGCTACATGGGAGGGAGAGAGAAGAAAGAGAAAGAAGTGAGAGACAGAAAAGAGAGAGTGGAACAAAAAGCACGAGGAGAGGAGTGTTAAAGAGTGAGAATCCAAACAAAGGAATGTAGCAAGGTAGGAATATATGGCCAATTTTACCTCAAGTTGTAGAATTCATTTGGAGACGATATATTTGCAACGTGCGCAGATGGAAGATGGGTGTTCTTTCACAATCTTACATTGGGCATTATTGTACTAGTTTTGGAGGCCACGGATTGATGGACTAGATTTGGAGGTGGGTTGGATAATTAAGGAGCAGGGAACTGTAGTATGCTTGATACTAAAGATAGACACAAAATGCTGCAACAACTCAGCAGATCAGGCAGCTTCTCTTGAGAACCAAGGCCTATTCTTTTTTACATTTTGTGATTTACAATGTTATGGGGATGCGATAAGGTACTCAAATACTGAAAAAAACAAACACTTTTTGAACTAATCGGTGTAAACTGTCAAGACATTGGCAATGAAATGTCATGTGTTCTCATAATGATCGTGACAGCAGACAAAGTCTTGTTGATCCTGTACCTGGCCTCTGTCTTTCAATGTCAAGTGAATGTCATCAGACAAGATTGAACTAGTTTAACCTTTTCTCACTTCGACATCCTGTCATGTTGTTCTAGCTGAACAATCCAAGTCCTCTGGTCTGCCAAAAATAAGGCAATAACATTTACTTCTCAGATAGAATAGAACATGATATTGGATGCAGAACTGTGCTGTGCAGCCCCTCAGGCCTGTTCCACAAGATCATGCTAATCCTTTGGTCTGTCCACTTTTCTAGCTGATCAACATATCCCCCCCGAGTCCCTTTGTGCCTAACAGTCTATTGCTTAAGGCCTTGAATATATTGAAAAATGCATTCAATGCCAACAATAATAAAGAAGCTCACATCATTCCAATTCATGAAGTTGATAGGACTTTCAGATGTGCCCTTGAAGTACATAAGGTACATCAGTGACTCTCATGGGAATCTATGAATTCATAAGAAAATATAGTCTTCATCTGCTCTGTGGGAAGCCGGTGTTCATCTGCACAAGGGAATGATGAACTGGATGCACCTGATCTGATTAACATCACCAGAGGCTGCTTGAAGGTACAAATGTTAAGTTAAACAAAGATACAATGTGCAGGATAAACTCAGCGGGTCAGGCCGCATCCCAGGAGAACATAGATAGGTGACGTTTCAAATCGGGACCCTTCTTTAGAGCTTGCTTCGGCAAATGTTAAGTTATTTTGTCATTTTTTACAACAGAAGAGGCAATGCTGTTTGTAAGAAGAAGGTCACAATGAGGCATAAGCAGGGCCTCCTCAGACACTGCTTGTGAGAAACGTGCAGATCACGTTCCCTGCATATACACTCAGTGAGCTGGACGGCTAGATATCTGGATGTTGGCTTGCAGGCAAAGCACTCCTTTTATTTTTAATCAAAACATTTATTCAATTATTAAAAATAATATTTACAATATAATAAAACAAAACAGAACCCACCGCCATAATACAAGACAAACAAATATTCTAAATAAACGATTATACAACTGTGTTACAATCCTTGTCAAGGATGCATTCAAATCCCGCGGTGTCCAGCGGTCCCAGAAATACCCCAGGGCGCCCGTGGACATCGCGCAGTCCCTCTCTAACACCACCCGGGCACGGACGTAAACCCCAGAACACAGCACTACCTTGACTTCATCTAGGACCAGAGGTCATAGCCTCAGAATTAAAGGGAGATGAGGAGTAATCCCTGACTACGAGTGCGGTCTGTATGGAGTTTGTATGTTCTCCCCATGACTGAATGGGTTTTCTCCGAGATCTTTGCTTTCCTCCCTTATTCCAAAGACGTAGAGGTTTGTGGGTTAATTGGATTGGTAAAATTGTAAATTGTCCTTATTGTGTGTAGGATAGTGTTAGTGTGCAGAGATCGCTGGTCGGCACGGACTCGGTGGGCCGATGAGCCTGATTCCATGCTATATGACTAATCTAGAATTAAACTTGGCCTCAGCCATGACACCACAGAAACCTTGTTCCGAATGGCTCGACAGCCTTTCGCAGCCAGCAAAGCCCTTGCTACCTGTAAAAGATGTAAACATTTGAACAATTTTTACATATTACAGTTTGAGAGCTATTTAAGACTATTAAAATATAAGCAAAGAATGAAAAGTTATTTTCTAAATATGTTCAATTAAAACAAAAACATTTAATTTAAAGATATTAATATGTAACATTTTTTAAAGATTAACTATTTTTTGCCTTCATCTACAAAAAATGTCCCCGTTATTCCTACCAAAGTCAATGGAGTACATTCAGCACCCTTCTGAATCTGTCATTTAGGTCCCAGATTTTCACAGTTTACATGTACTGAAGTCTGGGACTTTAGACTATAGAGATGCAGTGCAGATGCAAACCCTTCAGCACACCAGTGATCACCCCATGCACTAGCACTATTCTGCACACTGGGAACAATTTTACAATTATACCGAAGCCAATTCACCTACAAACCCGTCTGTGGGGTATGGGAGGAAACAGGAGCACCTGGAGAAAACCCACGCGGTCACAGGGAGAACGTACACCAGACAGCACCCATGGTCAGGATCAAACCTGGGTCTAAGGCAGCAGCTCTACCGCTGCACCACTGTTCTGCCCTAAATGATTGCAGTTTTAGCAGTTGATTGCTGCTTATTCTGATTAGAATTTTGAGTAATAAATGTCATGATCCAGCTCATTGTGTTTAATTGTTTTACTCTGCAAAACCACTAACTAAAACGAGATGACAGTGGAACACATGTTTAGGAGATATTTTTTGGATGATGTAATACTCTGTACCAACTAATAATACACAAGCTACAAAATTATGATGAGCAAGTTATTTTTTTGAAGAATCATTTACCTGTTTTTTAATAGTTTTTAAATATGTCTGAATTTTGACTTTTTTGAGAGCTGCGTATAGACTCCCTTGCTTTCTACACCATAAGTTCATAGGTTCATGTGATTGGAATAGAATTAGGCCATTCGGCGTGTCGAGTCTGCTCCACCATTCGATCATGGCTGATCTACCTCTCCCTCTTAACCCCATATTCCTGCCTTCTCCCCATAACCCCTGACACCCATTCATTGTGTACTGAATAGGAATTGTTAAAACATGTCTGTCACCATCAAGAATAATTTCTTTCTTGTTACCATGAACATTTAAATTTGTTAAAGGACTCAAAGCATGATACAGAAAATGCTCGAAAGTATCACCAAGCAGATTCTACTCTGGAAGGCTACTGAAATGATCAACATTTTAAAATTAAGATAAAGAAAGGAGTGATTAAAGAAGTATTCTAATTTGGGTCTCAAATACCTAAAGGGCCTGTCCCACTTGGACGACCTAATCCACTAGTTTAAAACACCTAGACATGTTGAAAAAAATGTCACGGTCATTATGACTCGTCGAAGTAAAAGACCTCCTACATACAACCTCCTACGGCTATGTCTACGACCTCCTACAACCTCCTATGACGATGTCTACGACCTCCTATGATGATGTCTACGACCTCCTATGACTATGTATACAACCTCTTACGACCCCCCTTGACCTCAGTCTTCCACACCTAAGACCAACTACCAAGCTACGAGTGGAAAATGATCACATGATAAAATGATGTCATTTTGCATTCTCCTTCTCAGGCCAGTTACCGAGCTATGACTATCTCTGACTACCTACAACTACCACCACGACCTGCTACGGCCTACCTATGACCTACCTACGAGTAAAAAGTATAAATTTATTCTGTGCCGACCTTTTTTTTACTCGTGGACATTTTTTATCAGGCTGGAAAAAACGGCGCGACCTACTACTTGAGGCCACGAGTACGCATGAGGAAGAGTTAGAAAGACCTCCTACGAACTTGTGGCATGAGCATGAGGAAGAGTTAGAAAGACCTCCTACGAGCTTGTGGCGACCATGCTGCGAGTATGAGTCAAGGGCAAACTCGGCAGAGGTGGCCAATTAGGTTGTGTAGGTGGGACAGGGGCTTAAGCAGGCCATGCTATAGTTGGATAGACACAAAATGCTGGAGTAACTCAGCGGGGCAGACAGCATCTCTGGAGAGAAGGAATGGGTGATGCTTCAGGTTGAGACCCTTCTTCAGACTAAAGTCTGAAATCGGTCTGAAGAAGGGTCTCGACCTTAAAAACGTCACCGATTCCTTCTCTCCAGAGATGCTGAGTTACCCCAGCATTTTGTGCCTATCTTCAGTTTAAACCAGCATCTGCAGTTCCTTCCTACACATGCAAGAGTTGGACTCGACAGACATTGAAATTAATATTCAACTGTACTTCAACTGTGAGTAAGCAGTCTGTTATTTCATGAAAGTTAGCTTCATCGCGTTTGAATATTTTGTATTTGTACATGTTATGTTTTGGTTTCAGGAAGATTTATTAACTAGAAAGTGGGCTTCACTCTATTATGGAGAGCCAAATATGGAAACATGCAATCGAACAATCAAAGCCCCATTCAGATCTCTGACACGGATTTGCAAAATTGGCATTCTGGCATACTGCACTAAAATGACATCAGTGCAGTTCAGATTGGGGACTGCATGAAAACCTCACTGCTGCAGGGTTATTGCTGGGCTGACTGGTGTACAGGCTATGTGTAGTAAGGACTATGTGTAGTAGGTTCGCTGAACACCTCTGCTCAGTCCGTCTTAACCTACTTGATCTCCCGGTGGCTCAGCACTTCAACTCCCTCTCCCATTCCCAATCTGACCTTTCTGTCCTGGGCAGCCTCCATTGTCAGAGTGAGCTCAGCGCAAATTGGAGGAGCAGCACCGCATATTTTGCTTGGGTAGTTTACACCCCATCGGTATGAACATTGACTTCTCTAACTTCAGAGAGCCCTCTCTCTCCATCCCCTTCCCCTTCCCAGATCTCCCACTAGTCTGACTGTCTCCGCCTACATTCTATCTTTGTCCCGCCCCCTCCCCTTACATCAGTCTGAAGAAGGGTCTTGACCCGAAACGTCGCCCATTCCTTCGCTCCAGAGATGCTGTCTGACCCACTGATTTACTCCAGATTTGTCTGTCAAGGAACTGCAGATGCTGGTTTACACCGAAGATAGACACAAAATGCTGGAGTAACCCAATGAGAGAGAAGGACTGGGTGATGTTTCGGGTTGAGACCTTTCTTCAGTCTAATATTCAGTCTCAACTCGAAATGTCACCCATTCTTTCTCTCCAGAGATGCTGCCTGTCCCGCTGAGATACTGCAGTGTTGTGTGTCTATCTTTGCTGTACAGATTATTAGAAATGAACAAGCATTCCCCATGATTGACACAAAACAGTGGCAGGGCAGTGTGTCTAGATGGGAGGGAAAACATTGGCAGTGTGGACATAACCATCCTCTGTCTCTCTGAGATCTTCCAAATAATTATTTGCTCCAATTGACCTCTATGCTACAAATGGTCCCAAACCATTATGAAGAGTTAGGAGTGCATAAAATAATGAGAGGCAAAGATAGGATAGATGGTCAGAAACTTTTTCCGAGGAAAGAAAATCAAATGCAAGAGGGAGGCTTAAAGGAGACGTGCCTTTATGCAGAAGGTGGTGCATGCCTGGAACGTACCGCCCAGGTTGGTGGTTGAGGCAGAGTAGTATTTGGGGGGCATTTTGATAGGCATGTGGATATGCGGGGAGTGGAGGATATGAGTTGTGTGCAGGTAGACAAGAGAGTGTGGGTTTTCTCCAAGATCTTCGGTTTCCACACACACTCCAAAGACGTACAGGTATGTGTGTTAATTGGCTTGGTGTATGTGTAAAATTGTCCCTAGTGTGACAATAGACAATAGACAATAGGTGCAGGAGTAGGCCATTCGGCTCTTCGAGCCAGCACCGCCATTCACTGTGATCATGGTTGTTCATCCACAATCAGTACCCCGTTCCTGCCTCTCCTCATATCCCTACACGTGTGTAGGATAATGTTGGTGTGCGGGGATCGCTGGTCAGTGCGGACTTGGTTGGCTGAAGGGCCTGTTTCCGCGCTGTATCTCTAAAACTAAAACTAAAAACAAAGACTAAAGATGAAGTTGGCATTGTGTTCAGCACAGACATTGTGCAGTACTGTTCTATGTTCTATGTTCTTAGTGGGGTCTGTTGAAGAAGCCAGTGATTGCAAAGCTGAGGTCAGAATTTATTTGACCAAAGAAGCAGACTCATTTTTATCAACGCTGACTTTTGGCACCTGAAGCTATCAATTGCTGTTGGTAAGTCAACGTTATTTCTGTCCAAAGTGTTCAGTTCTTTCACATTCCCTGTCCTGTGTGATGTATTTCTCATTTTCCTGCGTCTGATGAGCAGAGGTAGTGGATTGCAACCAGAAGCTCCAATTTGTGTTGTAAGTGGAGGAACTGTGTGTAACTTAACCTGTGGGTGTATGACTGATGGTGGCAAACATCAGCCAGGTTTTGGTGAAATATGCCCAGGCCAATTTGACTATATGTTCAACTTCACCCCAAAAAATACTTGATGCTCCTGAACACATCATCAGTGATGTAACCTGGGGTCATTGTGTGTTTCGGGTCTTTCAACATCAGGCACCCTCACCCAGGCTACCCAGCCGTGGTTGATCAGACCAGGACGTGTTCAGGTGGCATTCGCTCCTCCCCATGGACCTCCTCTCCTGATCCAGAGCCATCTTGATGCCTTCTCCGCTGCCTCTGTGGTGTTCTTGATGGCTCTTCTTCTCTCCATTCCATTGACATCCAGTGCACTCAAGGCTTTGTAGAGCAATTGCCCTGCAAAACCTCTGCAGACAACCTCGATGGGCATACACCTTGCCTTCCAGCCCTGCTTATGGTAGTCTATGACCAGCTCTTCATACTTGACCATCTTCCTCTCATGGGCCTCCTCCAGACGGTCCTCCCACGGCACTGTCAGTTCTAACAAGACAATGTTGTTGGTCACCTCTGAGACCAGGAGGATATCTGGTCTCAGGGTGGTCATGGCAATGTGCTGTGGGAACTTCAGCTGTTTCACCAGGTTTACAGAAAGCTGCCAGTCCTGCGCAGTCGCCAGGATTCCTGACTGATTCCTGGCTACTGTGTTTCTTGGCAGCTGTAATCCGGCCTTCACGGAGGTGATCATCTGTGGGGTGGGGCGTTCTCGTCTGCAGCTGCTGATTTCCATGCTGATGGCTTCTGCAATGGGTTTGAGAACCTGGTCTTGACGCCGTGTGTACCGGCCCTGCCCAAGATCCTTTGGGCAGCAGCTCAGGATGTGTTCCAACGTCTGCATTGCCTGAGCATGGCGGGCAATCTGGAGATTCAGCTTTGCCCCAGATGAAGAGGTTTGATGGGCAGGGCAGGACATCATACGCTGCCTGGACCAGGAACTTGATGCGCTGTGGTTCAGCCTGCCAGAGCTCAGTCCATGTGACTTTCCGGTCCATGGCCTGCTCCAGGCTCCCTGCTGCCTCAAGCCAACCACTCTGGCCAACCTCTCCTCCTCCACCACTGCCCTCACTTCCTCCTGGACCAGCCTGCGCCTCTCCGTCCCCTTGGCCTTGTCAAACTGGGTAGTTGAGAAGATTCCCAGGCCAGCTCTTCCCCGAGTCACTGCTCCCACCAGGACTCAGTGGCGTATCCGAGACTCCGCTTGCAGCACGGCTTCGCCGGCTCTCCACTTCCTCCCAGTTTTCACCTCCACCCCTGCCTGAGCTACCTTGAGGTCGCTGGAGTCCCTGTACTGCATCACCTCTCTGGCCCCAGTCACCTTGAACTCATCCTCCAGGGACTTCAGGAGCAGCTGGAGTTTGGTGTTATTTCCGTAAAGGGCGATGCTGCTAAGGCTCCTGGGCAGTCCCAGCCACCTTCTGAGAAAGCTGCTGACTTTCCTCTCCAATCTCTCTACGATGGATATTGGGACTTCGTAGACAAGCAGTGGCCAGAGTATCCTTGACAGGATACCATGCTGGTAAATCCATGCCTTGAACTTGCCGGGAAGCCCCGACTGGTCCACTGCTCTCAACCAGCCCTCCAGCTCCTGACAGGTTGCCTGGACAGATACTGTATCCTTCAGGCTGCTGTTAAACACCTTGCCAAGACTCTTCACTGGCCTTTCAGAGACAGTTGGGATTGGTATCCCTTCGATGCTGAAGCGGAACCTGTCCATGCCTTTGCCCTATTTCAGCACCAGTGACCTTGCTGTTCCTGGCTTAAACCTCATCCTTGCCCATCCAATCAATTTCTCCAACACCTGCAGGATCCACCTGCCTCCTGGCACTGACTCAGTGGTGACAGTCAGGTCGTCCATGAAGGCTCTGATTGGTGGTTGACACACTCCTGACTTGGTCCGAGGGCCCCGGCACTCTGGCTCAGCAGACTTGACAATCATGTTCATCGCCAAGGCAAAAAGAATCACAAAGATGGTACACCCTGTGATGATCGCAACCTCCAGTCTGTGCCACTCTGATGTTACTGACTCTGATGAGACTCTCATGTTGAACTGGTTGTAATAGTCCAGGATGAGATCTGCCACTTGGCCCAGCACATGATGCTTGACCATGACTGTCTGGATCAGCTTGTGCGGGATGGAGCCGTAGGCGTTGGTAATTACTCGCACATAAGATGCCTAATTGATCCAATCGCTAGGCTTTTACTGTATGTATTTGCTAACCATGTTATCTGACAGATTTTCACTTCAGTTGCAACCGTCCTGATTTTTGTTCTGTTTCCCTAACGGCGTTTGGGGGGGGGGGGGGGGGGGGGGGGGGGGGGGGGCTGCAGCATCACACTCACATTTACCACACCCTCCACAACACACAGGGGGGGGGGGGGAAGAGGAGGGGAGGGAGGGGAGGGGGAGGGAAACGGGACAGATTTGGGAGGGAAAGGAGAGTGGGTAGGGGGGGAGAGAGAGGGGGATGGGGAGAGAGATGTGGGGGGGGGGAGGGAGGGGAGGAAGGGGGGAGAGGGGTGGGGGAAGAGGGGAAAGAGTGGGGAGGGGGAAGGGGGGAGAGAAGTGGAAGAGTGGGAGGGAGGAGGAGAGGGGTAGGGGGGGGGAGTGATGGAAGAGGGACAGAGGGGTAGGGGGGAAGGGACGGGGGGGGAGAGGAACGGGGGTGGTGTAGAGAGGGAAGGGGGTGGGGGAGAGAAGGATGGGAGAGGGAGAGGGGTGAGGAGAGGGAGAGGGGGAGGAGAGAAGGTGGCGAGAAGTGGAAGAGTGGAGAGGGAGGGGTAGAGGGGTAGCGGGAGTGGTGGAAGAGGGACGGGGGAGTGGTGGAAGAGGGACAGAGGGGTAGGGGAAGGGGTGGGGGGAGAGAGGGGAAGGGAGGGGAAGAGAGAGGGGTGGGGCAGGGAGAGGGGTGGGGTAAGGGGAGAGAAGTGGAAGAGTGGGGAGGGAGGGGTAGGGGGGGTGGTGGAAGAGGGACAGAAGGGTAGGGCGAAGAGGCGGGGGGATGTTCCTTGGTCAATTTTCATGATTTATATATATAGATGGATATATTGTGTTGCAAACAAGTGGAGCATAAACTGGTATAATTTTCAGTATAAAGTTTATTTAAATGTGAAATCTGCAATCAATCACAAAATATGGCATTGAGTACCATTGTATCCCCTGCAATACTGTACTGAGGCAGATGATATCTGTTCCTCAAGATTAAGTATGTTCTGATCTCGAAGTAAACCTGTACGTTACCTGAATACAGGCATGAGATACAGGTACATCAAAGGTGCCTTGCCTGGGGTGGCGGTATACATAGCTTTTTTTTATGGCAGCATGTATCACTGCTGAGCAACTCAGCAGCATGCAAATAACTCTGAGACAATGATATGCTTACAGTGCATTTTTAGCTCACAGAAGAATATTCGGTGCTAGAAACCTCTTGTGGTTGCAACATTCCAGCTCTGTAGAAATAGCAATAGTTCAGCCTTCGATCACAAAACCAATCACAAAGATATTACTAAACCAAAGAGTATTTACTTTAAAATTTTGTTAGGAACCATGAAAATGAAAATTGTCCAGCATATACTCCCAAAAATACACATATATGTAATTTAGTTATATGTGAGTCATGGTTCCTTGCCTATACGGAGTTTGTACGTTCTCCCCTTGACCTGCGTGGGTTTTCTCCGAGATATTCAGGTTTCCTCCCACACTCCAAAGACGTACAGATTTGTAGGTTAATTGGCTTGGTATAAAATTAAAGTGTCCATAGTATGTGTAGGATCGTGTTAGTGTGCAGGGATCGCTGGTCGGTGCAGACTCGATGGGCTGAAGGGTCTGTTTCTACGCTGTATCTCTAAACTAAATTAAACTAAAAAGTTGAGTTCAGAGATCTCTGCCGAGATCAGAACATACTTAATCTTGAGGAACAGATGATCATCTGCCTCAGCTCAGTATTGCAGGGGATACACTGGTACTCAATGCCATATTTCCCACTTAGGAAACCTGAACAGAAACCTCTGGAGACTTTGCGCCCCACCCAAGGTTTCCGTGCGGTTCCCGAAGGTTTTTGTCAGTCTCCCTCCCTGCTTCCACTACCTGAAACCTCCGGCAACCATCTGCAACCTCCGGGAACCGCACGGAAACGTTGGGTGGGACGCAAAGTCTCCAGAGGTTTCCCTTCAGGTTTCCTAAGTGGGACAGGGGCATTACTCCAGCATTTTGTGTCTATCTACAATCACCTCTACAACTTACAGTGATCAGACTTTGGTCTCGGGATAAATGGTTGTTTTTGCATGTGTCCAATCAGCACAACTAGAATCGGCAAGTAGGAGCCAATCATCCATTTCAAAGCAGTCATCTGAAAAGTAAAAACAGCGAGCTTCAAAAAGGTGGCACGGTTGTGCAGCCTTTAGAACCGTTGCCTTGCAGCACCAGAGACCTGGTTTCCATCCTAATCTTGGGTGCTGTCTGTGTGGTGCCTGCACGTTCTCCCTGTGGCCGTGTGGGATTCCCTCGGGTGCTCCTGCACAAAGACGTGCCTGTTTGTAGGTTAATTGGCCTCTGTAAATTACACCTAGTGTGTAGGGAGTCTTGAGTTAGTTAACATGATCAGCCATGATCATATTGAGTGGCGGTGCAGGCTCGAAGGGCCGAATTGCCTACTCCTGCACCTAATTTCTATGTTTCTATGTTTCTATGTTTCTAACATAAGAACTGGTGTGAACGGGTGATCAATGGTCAGCGTGGGTCGAAAGGCCTGTTTGCATGCTGTATCTTTCAAGCAATCTTTGTGCCACCATTTCTTGCCAAATGTTCTTTAGAAGTATTCAATAAGTATAATTTAGCGATCCATGTCAGCAGTGCTACTGATCGCAGCCCCTTCAATCCTCACGGAAGATCCAAGTGTCAATTGTCACTAATTTTGTGGTTGGGGATTTAACGGACTTTATTTGCAGATGACTATTCTCTTTGGTCCACAGAGTACAGAAACCGATGGTAACTCTGCAATGGTAACGATGGTAACTCTGCAAATTGTTCATTCAAATCTCAACCAAAGACTAAAAGACAATCAAAGCAGGAAGTAAATGACCAAATTAGTACTAAATTAAAACATGATGGAAATCAAATGGTCAGCCAACATCAGAAAGGATAATTCAGGTTTTTTACTTTTCACTGGAACTGAAGACTGTTAGATTTTATATAAACTCCCAGCACCTGCTGATTTGCTCATTTGCAAACAAAACATGTGCACTTGTTCTCTAGTGGAAGATATTAAGGAATAGACATTGTGTTCAAGAAGGAACTGCAGATGCTGGAAAATCGAAGGAACACAAAAAAGCTGGAGAAACTCAGCGGGTGCAGCAGCATCTATGGAGCGAAGGAAATAGGCAACATTTCAGGCCGAAACCCTTCCTCAGGCTGATAGGGGGTGGCGGGGAGAAGGAAGGAAAAAGGAGGAGGAGGAGCCCGAGGGCTGGGGGATGGGAGGAGACAGCCCGAGGGCTTAGGAAGGGGAGGAGACAGCAAGGGCTAACACAATTGGGGAGAATTCAATGTTCAAGCCCCCGCAGGATGCAGCGGAATATAAGGCGCTGTTCCTCCAATTTCCGGTGTTGCTCGCTCTGGCCATGGAGGAGACCCAGGACAGAGAGGTCGGATTCGGAGTGGGAGGGGGAGTGGGAGGGGGAGTTGAAGTGCTGAGCCACTGGGAGGTCAGGTTGGTTCTTGCGGACCGAGCGGAGGTGTTCGGCGAAACGATTGCTTAACCTCCGCTTAGTCTCCCCGATGTAGATCAGCTGACATCTAGAGCAGCGGATAGATGAGGTTGGAGGAGATACAGGTGAACCTCTGTCGCACCAGGAACGATTGCTTGGGTCCTTGAATGGAGTCGAGGGGGGAGATAAAGGGACAGGTCTTGCATTTCTTGTGGTTGCAACGGAAAGTGCCCGGGGAGGGGGTGGTATGGGAGGGAAGGGAAGAATTGACAAGGGAGTTGCAGAGGGAGTGGTCTTTGCGGAAGGCAGACATTGGGGGAGATGGGAAGATGTGGCGATCACGTGGGGTCACGTTGGAGCTGGCGAAAATGACGGAGGATTATTTGCTGTATGTGACGGTTGGTGGGGTGAAAGGTGAGGACTAGGGGGACTCTGCCCTTGTTGCGGGGATGGGGAGAGAGAGCAGTGTTGCAGGGTATGGAAGAGACCCTGGTGTGAGCCTCATCGATGGTGGAGGAGGGGAACCCCCGTTCCCTGAAGAATGAGGATATTTCAGATCCCCTAGTGTGGAACGCCTCATCCTGGGAGCAGATACGGCATAGGCGGAGGAATTGTGAGTAGGGGATGGAGTCCTTACAGGAAGCAGGGTGGGAAGAAGTGTAGTCCAGATAGCCATGGGGGTCAGTGGGTTTATAGTGGATGTCGGTCAGAAGTCTATCACCTGCGATGGAGATAGTGAGGTCAAGGAATGGTAGGGAAGTGTCGGAAAGAGTCCAGGTGTATTTGAGTGCCGATGGAAGTTGGTGGTGAAGTGGATGAAGTCAGTCAGTTGTGTGTGGGTGCAGGAGATGGCCCCAAAGCAGTCGTCGATGTAGCGGAGGTAGAGTTCGGGGATGGGGCCCTGGTACGTATTGAACAAGGATTGTTCGACGTACCCGACAAAGAGGCAGGCGTAGCTGGGGCCCATGCGTGTGCCCATAGCTACGCCTTGTACTTGGAGGAAATGGGAGGAGTCAAACGTGAAGTTATTGAGGGTAACGACCAGCTCCGCTAGGCAGAGGAGAGTGTCAGTGGCTAGGTATAGGTTGCTCCTCTGGTCGAGGAAGAACCGGAGGGCTTTGAGGCCATCCTGGTGGGGGATGGATGTGTAGAGTGGCTGGACGTTCATGGTGAAGATGAGGGGGTGAGGGCCTAGAGAATGGAATGCGTGGAGGCGTTGCTCCGCAGCAGAAGTTTTAAAAAGGACATGCAGGTAAATTCCTTACTCGGAGGTCGTTTTGTGCTATTTTGTGAGAATATGTTACAGGAATGGACCGCATCCAGACAGACTGCGGAGGACCGCGGAATTGCGGGCAGTCAGCAGCTGTACACTGCACCTGGATTGCTATTGATCAGCAGACACCTCAGACTGGTGGGAAAGCCAAGCAGAAGTCGGACAGGCCGAAGACTCGGACGAGTCAGGCTGTGAAGACTCACCGCTGGCGGGAGCAACTGTGATTGCATATCCCGCATGGAGCGGTTGATGGATCAGAAGCTCCAATGTGACATGCTCCGGTATATGGAGTCTAGGCACCAGGGGGTCCTGGGATGCCCATGGCAGCACCTTATTGAGGGCTGCATAATGCATCTCCCTCGACAGAGGGGAGCATTAGGAGTCACTTCTGGGCTGACTCTGAAGACAGGGGTTTGGCTGAAGAAACTGCAAGTGTGCAGGGGGTGCAGGAACAACACTACCAGCAGCAGGAGCTCGACGAGTGGCCATCGGGTACAGGAAAGCCACATCATCACACAAGACCTCACATCTTCGACGGCAGCACCCCTACGCACCCACCAGAAAACCATGATGAACTGAAGCTGGTGAGAGCTTGAAGGCCGTACAACCAGGACAAAGGTCTTTTTTAGGCCACAGCCCAGAACGGCCTTCGTGAAAGATGCGCCAACCTCATACTCAAGCTCCTCTACCTCCCAGGAGCAGATGTAAAATCATGCACACATGTTTGAGGCAGCTCCTGGGTCGGGTTGCATAAGTCCTCCATTTCGGATAAAGGTATGGAACCTCATCGACAATGTCTCCTGTCACGGATACAAGTTGGTAATATTAAACTGGTTTGAATATTTACACTTGTTTGGGATAACACTAGTTTAGTTTATACTGCACACGGGTATGGTTGGAGTTGCCTTTCAAGACAAGGCTCACAAGAATGGGATGTGGACCGACCATTGTCAACAGCCTCAACCCGCATGTGCAGTATAGACTTTTCTGAATCACTTCCATGTGATCATTTCCACTCACAGGGTTAAAGATATTTGAAATGTAACTGAATGAGGCAACGATACACGTAGTAGCGTTACAAAATGGGCTAACTCCAGTTTCCAGATTATTTACCAAATCACTACTATCAGTGCTTCGGCTCCACAGAGCTAACAAATAAGTAGCATGACCAATCCGGATGATATTGAACATACTGTATTTTACAAAATTAGCCTTATCAGCCACATAGCTATATTTGAGGAATTGGTTCTCACCCGTCCAGTTAAATTTAAATTGTTGATACCAACTGAAACTATTGATTGTTGGGATACAATCATCCATTTATTGGTCTGGGATCAGCTCTGAGACAAAAAAAATTAGACCTCTGCTATTTTTAGCTGAAACAATCAAAGTCACAATGATGGATAGCTTTGCTCCACTAAAACCTCTTATCCGTAAATCTTCAGTCATTTGCAAACTGATGCTATTGCCCAAAGATGGGTAATTTACTAATACCATCTCTAGTTACGGAGGCAGATGGGATTAGCATGAGTTATCAAGTGTTCAGTCATGGTATCAACTGCCAATGGACAGCAGGTACATTCTGTGCATTAAAGGGTGTGTGAATATGCATATACGGCATGCACAAGTCCAAGGTGATACACTTTGGTGGTGGTATATGTTAATCACAAAGGTACAATCAAATCAAAGTATCCGGTGATAGTTTTACCAAACTGCATTTAGCACTGGTGTATTATTATGCAAAATTAATGACAACACAGAATGAATGTGTGATCACAAAGTATTTAATGACAATGTGGATTGATAGAACACTAACTATTGAGTTGCTTGCATCCAGTTTCAATCAACAGTGAACGAGGCATACAGTGGCGAAGGGTGCATTCTCGCTACACTAGGAAGGAATGTTCTTTTATGTCTTCCTCCATTTGGCCTCATTAAACGGGTCTTGCAAAATTCAGCAAGATTCCCGCTTCCGGGTTTTCATAGTGCCTGCCTGGGTTATACACCTATGGCTCCTGCTGAGGCGAAGAATGAACATAAAACCTTACATGGTTAATTCCGGATAATATGATGCTGGTTCAGTTGTGATGTTGAAACCATCATCTGCATGATATAATCAATCATAGACTTACAGACTCTGAGAGATCATTTCTGCGGCTCGGGTTGTCAAACCATAAGCGTTAAGAGTGCTCACTAAAGATTGCAGGGATAGCACCAAATAGCAGCAATCTGCATAGGAGATGGGAAGCATTGTTTATGCTTCCTTACGTTTAACTCGGCACGGATGACTGACACATTAAAATTCAGTTTTATGGGATTATAACATTAAGTTACTATTCCATTACTGTGCCTTAAGTACCTCCTAATCATTTGGCTGATGAGTACATAAACCACTCTGTCCGGTCTCACCCTCTGATATCCAGAGAATGAAGGTATCGTTGGCTTAAAACCTCCCAAGCTTAGGGACGCAGAGATATGGGTTGTTAACATTGTACTACATCACTTCACCGATGGGTACCAGCAACATCCCTGTCCATGGTCATACTCACGTACTAATGATTACGCCATGGCACTGAGTACAGCGCTATGGGTCCAGTCATTGCAACACTGGATAGGATGATTATATCTGCGGGCTATAATAACATGTTTTGTTTATGATTAATCAAGCAGATTAGACAGGGACACAAGACAAAACTAGAGTTGCATATCCCATGGACCTTGGGTTGCGTGTGATCATGCATTTACACCAGTATGTCAAGGTTCCTAACAGCCTTATAGACTGACAGCAATATTATTAGTTACATAAAATCTTGTTAGAAGGAATCACTATGAAGCTTCTCCAGATGGTTATATGGGTCTGGCATATACAGCAGTGTACATTGACATTGAGTCTCACTCCACCAGGACCGTTATACCTCAGCAGCAGGGATGGACCACATCCTAGTGGTTGCAGGATGGTCAAACTATTGATCTGTCCAAATATTCAGAATAAACCTATTGCCAGATCAGGGGTATTTGCCAACTCTATGTTAGGTATGGTTCATACTTCCTCCAGGTTGAGGGAGTTTACTATTGTCACTATTATTCATTAATAGCATCAACATGTTTATATCTATGTCATGTCTGAATGCATTCTTAATGTTCACTCATCATTGGCCTACTGATGCAGTGTATGACGCCTGGACTCGGTTCCATGGCATGAAATCACAGAGCTTTAAAATCTTCACATAGTCACTCACGTGACTCTGAAGTAAAATAGTAAGATTAAACGAGAACTTACCTGTTTGAAGTTTGATCTGTATTTTATGAGGAGTTACGATGAGGGATTACGTGAAGAGCCCGCTCAGCACGCATGCGTGGCATACTTCAAAGCAGCGGTGTGGAATCACAGATAGACACAGTTATTGAAGTAAACATAGTAAAGACAAGGAGACATCAGTTTATCAGTTTGACCCATATTATTGAGGGCGGGAGCGGAGGGCACGTAATCTCTCATCGTAACTCCTCATAAAATACTTCAAACTGGTAAGTTCTCGTTTAATCTTACTATTTTACTTCGGAGGCACTTGAGTGATTCTGTGAAGACTTCAAAGCTCTGTGATTTCAAACCGTGTAACAGTTATTACTTCACGCACTGCCGAAGTCTTTGAGGAAGTGTGTTATCGTAATCAACCAATTAATCTGTTTGTAGAAAAACACAATGGTATTTTTTAACAATAACAACAAAGAAATTAAATTGCTCCCCTGGGCTTAAATTAAATATTTGCAGTCTGTAAAATCTTTCCTGCAAATAAAACAGGTTTTGCTAATGGCTTAGTATAAAATGTCTGAACGGTCTTTCCCCCGACCATCCTGCTGTAGCCAGGATGTGTTCTATAGGCACGTCCATTCTTTTAGCCGTCGACGTGGATGCTGCCCTGGTGGAATAAAATTTGTACATGTTAGTGTTTATCCCAACAGTTTTTAGCACCTGCTTGAGCCATCTCACAATGGTTTGGCTCGTCACCCAACCATAAGGTTTTTTATTACTGACCCACAAGGCTTTTCATCTCCCTCAAATATTTTGGATAGTATCTATGTAGGATAGTAGGTGGGTCATTTCACATAACCGTGGTTCTGGCGGGTAAGCCCGGAATTGAGTGGATGACCTCAGGGCGAGGATCAGATTCCAGCGGGACATAAGGAACTGCAACATCCTCTGCCTGACTGAAACATGGCTGACCTCACTGATTCCGGATCAGGTAATCTGCCCAACCGAGTCCTTCACTGTCCACCGTGCTGACAGAACAGAAGCATCTGGGAAATCCAAGGGTGGAGGAGTCTGCTTCATGACCAATAACAACTGGTGCAACCCTGGAAATATCAAGATGCTTTCCCGTTCCTGCTCGCCGGATCTGGAACACCTGACAATCTCATGCCGCCCATTCTACCTTCCCCGGGAGTTCGGCTCAGTGATCGTCACAGCCGTCTACATTCCACCGCAGGCGGACATCGACGTGGCACTATCGGCCCTACACGATGTGCTATGTCGACATCAAAACAAGTACCCGGAAGCGGCTATGGTGGTGGCTGGAGATTTTAATAAATCAAATCTCAAGAAGGTCATGCCGAACTTCTACCAACACATCACGTGTGCCACCAGGGGGGAGAGAACTTTGGACCACTGCTACACACCGTTGAGGAAAGGCTACAAGGCCGTTTCACTCCCTCCCCTAGGAAAATCTGACCACGCTGCTATTTTCCTGTTGCCGGAGTATAAACAGAGGATAGTTCGGGAAGCGGTAGAGACGAGGGACGTAAAGCGGTGGTCCGACCAGTCAGAGGCCATGCTGCAAGATGCACTGAGTGATGTCGACTGGAATATGTTCAAAGCAAGTTCCAGAGACGTCAGTGAGTTCGCGGAAGCAGTCATGGACTTCATCGCAACAATAACCGACAACATCGTCCCCACGGTAAGGGTAAGCACCTTCCCGAACCAAAAACCCTGGGTAGACAGATCTGTTCGTGTGGCCTTGAATGCTCGTACCGCTGCCTAAAACTCGGGCTTGGCATCAGGAAACATGGACGTCTACAAGGCAGAGTCCTACCGAATGCGAAGGGCGGTGAAGGACGCAAAGAGAAGGTACAGGGACAAGATGGAGTTACAGATGGAGCAGCAGGACACCAGAAGCCTGTGGCAGGGGCTACGGATTGTAACCAACTACCGAAGCACCGCTCCCTCATCCGCATGTGCCGGCACCTCCCTAGCTGACGACCTGAACTCCTTCTACGCTCGTTTCGAGAGGGGCAACACCACTCCAGGTCTGCCGACTATCGACAATACCGACAGCGGGCTGGCTACCGAAGCTGAAGGGGGGAATATGCACACATTCTCGCTGTCCGAGCACGACGTGAGGAGGGCACTGACACGGGTGAACACAAGAAAAGCTGCAGGCCCCGATGGCATCTCGGGGCGAGTACTCAAGTCCTGTGCTACGCAGCTAGCTCCAGTGCTCACTACATTATTCAACCTCTCCCTGGACAAGTCCGTGGTCCCTGCCTGCTTCAAAAAATCCATCATTGTACCGGTACCAAAAAATGCCTCCCCAGCCTGCCTGAATGACTACCGTCCGGTGGCCCTTACCTCGGTAGTCATGAAATGCTTTGAGAGGCTGGTGAAGAATCACATCTGCGCCTTCCTCCCTCGGAACATGGACCCGTTGCAGTTTGCATACCGTCCGAACAGGTCCACGGACGATGCGGTCTCCCAGGTCTTGCACACCGCTCTCTCCCATCTGGACAGCCAGAAGGGGGGCTACGTGAGGATGCTGTTCATAGACTACAGTTCAGCCTTCAACACGATAGTCCCCACCAGACTGGCCGGGAAGCTACTGGAATTGGGGCTCAACACCTCCCTGTGTGCCTGGGTCCTGGGCTTTCTCACCGCCAGGCCCCAGGTAGTCAAGATGGGAGGGAATACATCGAAATCCCTCACCCTGAGCACAGGATCGCCCCAGGGTTGCGTCCTCAGCCCCCTATTGTACTCCCTGTACACACATGACTGTGTGGCTAGGTTCAGCTCCAATTCAATAATTAAGTTTGCTGATGACACTGTGGTGGTGGGCCTGATCTCAGACAATGATGAGAGGGGCCTACCGGGAGGAGGTGGCTGATCTAGCACTCTGGTGCCAGGAGAACAGCCTCCTCTTGAACATCAAAAAAACGAAGGAGCTGATCATGGACTTTAGGAGGGCACATCATCCGAGGACGTACACTCCATTGAGTATAAATGGGGATCCTGTGGAAAGGGTGAACTGTTTTAAATATCTGGGAGTCCACATCTCTGAGGATATGACATGGTCATCACACGCCTCAGCACTGGTGAGTAAGGCAAGGCAGCGCCTTTACCACCTCAGGCAATTGAGGAAATTCAGAGTGTCTCCGAGGATCCTCCAGTGCTTCTACGCAGCGGCGGTGGAAAGCATCTTGTCCGGGAACATTACCATCTGGTTCGGGAATTGCTCTGCCAAGGACAAGAAGGCTCTGCAGAGAGTAGTGCGTTCGGCCGAACGCACTATGGGAACTTCAATCACCCCCCTGCAGGAACTATACAACAGGAGGTGCAACTCCAGAGCCAACAAAATCATGAGAGACCTCTTCCACCCCTGCAACGGACTGTTCCAGCCGCTACGGTCAGGCAAACGCCTCCGTTGCCACGCAGTGAGAACGGAGAGGTTGAGAAGGAGTTTCTTCCCAGAGGCAATTCGGACTGTAAACGCCTTTCTCACCAGGGACTAACTGTACAGAACGTTTTTCCTTCTATTATTTATTATGTAAAATAATATGTGTGTTATGATTGTGTTTATAATTTGTTTGGTTGTTTTGTTGTTCCGCGAGCATTGCCACTTTCATTTCACTGCACATCTCGTATGTGTATGTGACAAATAAACTTGACTTGACTTGACTTGACTTGAATTCCATGACTGGATTAGGTGTTCCTGGTCTGCTCTGTTTGACCAGTCCCTGGATAACGACAGAGATCTGGTCTGGAGCTGTGAGCATGCTGTCCAGTCGCAATAGGTGTAGTGACTGGACCCTCTGTGCAGATACAAGTGCCATCAACATGAGTCTTTTGAGCATAGATTGTTCCAGGTTGAGGGATCTGGCTGGTGGCCATCCCCTGAGGTATGTCAGAACCACACTGACATCCCATGTATGGGTGTACCTTGGTCTAGGGGGTTAGAGTTGTAAATACCCTTCATTAGTTTGACCACCAGTGGGTGGGACCCCATGGCCTGTTGTCCTGGAGCTGGTTTTAAATAGACAGACAGGGCAATTCTAGCTGTGTTGATGGCTCTGTAGCTGAGTCCTTCATCGTGGTGAAGGTTCGCCAGGAATTGCAGTACGTTGGTAATTGTAGCGGTTGAGTAGGTGGTCCCTGTATCCAAGCAGTACTTCTCCCATTTCTTGATGCTGGACAAGTGCTGTTTTTTTGTGGATGTTCGGAGGGATGCTGACATGGTGTCGACGGTTTGTTCTGATAATCCCTGTCCCAAAAGTGGTTTGTGCAGAATCTGCATCCCAGGAGTTTGATTTTTTCATGGCACGGGTGGCTTGTGCCCGACACTGGGTGTTAATAACTCTGGGTCACTGGGGAATACCATCGGAGTTTCAACAACCATGTCATGGAGTTTTGGGAACCATGGCTGCGTAGGCCAGTCGGGTACTATCAAAATACCTGAGCAGAGTCCATTTGTATTGTGCGTAGTCCCCAACTGATGAGGCAGAAGGGAGGAAATGCATAGAAGAAGAATTTCCCCAATCCAGCGCGAACGCATCTACTGCTGCTGCCCCAGGGTCTGGTTCCCAAGCGACATACATAGGTACCTGGTGATTTAGCCTTGATGCAAATAAATCGCTATCTGGCGTGCCATATTGCTTGATAACTTTTGCAAATTTTTTGGGGTTTAACATCCATTCGATGTTGTCATTACATTTACGTGACCTGGTGTCTGCCACTGTACTTAGCTTACCTAGCAGGTAAGTTACTGATGGCCAGATATGTCTTTCGACACACTATTGTCAAATTGTGTTGACCAACTTGTCGCATGATACCGATTTTATGCCGCCCATATGGTTAATGTAGGCCACCACCGTAGTATTATCTATTTGTAACCGTACATGCAAGTGATGCATATTTGTGCATATGCTTTTAAACCATAAAGGTCACCCAACACCTGTAGATAATTAATGCCCAGTGTAAGTGGTAACGATGACTCTGGGTTAGTCCATCTACTACTTGTTAGTGATGATAATAGGTTGAAATTATGCCAAACGTTTTTTGCCCACCACTGTAGTTATGATATTGCTTCGGTGGGTAACTTCATGACACGATCATAATGACCTGTATGTCGTTTTGGTGCCTGTACCTTTGCTCTCTGTAAGCTTTGACAATGCAAAGGTCCGAATTGTGTAGCCGGAAATGCTTCTACCATTTTCCCAATTACTCTGTTACTTGTCGAATAGCTAGGAGTACGTGGACCATTAATTGTTGCATGATTGTGCCAATTCAACTGTTTTGTCTCTTGGCAATGTTACAGTCACGTAGACTGAATTAATTGTGAAGCCCAAGTAGTCCATGATTGTGGATGGCTTCAACTTAGATTTATCTGGATGTAAGACAATCCCAGGGTTTCGAATAACTATTTGGTAGCTAATACAGCTAACATAGTCAATTCCATGGTCTTGCCTATTTTTTTAAGATATCATCAAGATATGCCATGACAATATGTTTTTGTCTTGTGAATATTGCCAGAGCTGGTTTTAGTATCTTGGTGAACAATCTTGGGCTGATGTGAACCCATTGGGCAACGCTTTAAATTGCCATAGCTGCCCCATCCGTGTAATTTCAAGTATCTGCGATGACCCTTGTGAATGGTACTAAATAGTAAACATCTTTAAGATCAATGCTTGCCATGAAGTACACTTTGGAAATTAGTTGTTTGGCTGTAACAACCATTTCCATTTTGAAATGTATATACTTAACAAACATATTTAAGTAAATGATGATGCGACATCCACCATCTTTTTGGGTTTAGTGACGAATATTTGATACGAATTCCAAGGGTTCATGTTTTCCCATGATACCCTTTGTAATTAGTCTCACCTGTTCAGCTTGTCCCTCTCGTTTCTTTAACGGAGAGGGAAAATACCCTCTAGGGTAAATGTTGAACTGGTGGCAATTTTTCTAGTATGAATTGTATTTTGTATCCACTAAAGCCATTGAGTATATACTGATCACTCGTGATAGACTCCCGTGCTTCTTAAAACAGGTGTAATCTCCCCCCTGTTAGCATTAAGCCCCTATTTTCTATACGTTGGTAGGAACCAGACCCACCTACCTCCATGGTTATGGGTATTCTTCTGTTTCCTGCCGGTCCAACGAGTCTTGCACGTTGTCTGACGTGGCGGTGATGTTGGGGGGTGGCGCATTTTCCATGGGGCCTGCTCTGGGTCCTGGCCTGAAAGGCTTACGGGATTGGCATGCAGACCCCGAGCTTTCACCAGTACCATGAGGTAGACCCTCCTGGTGGACGCGTTAGAGGTACTGCTGACTGGTTTACGTGTGGTGCTCATTCCAGACCCTGCCCTCTTGCGCCGAATATGTTGGACACTTCGTCCAGTTTTTTAGGCTTGGTTTGGTAACTTAGCCAAACAACAGGATCTGTGGTTGTGAGGTCGGTGTTCTCACACTGTAAATTTTTTTGTTGAGGACAGGTTTTATAACTTCCTGAGAAGTTGCGGAGCACTGCGAACAGTAGGGTCAGGTGTTTTGCCATACTATCCTGACCCTCTGGAAAGAGCATGCGAAAATGATAACTGACGTCAGGGATATCAAATTCATTTTAAGATATTTGGGTTTTTAATAGCTATGCTCAATGTACCCCCCACTAACGGTGGGCACTTTAAGTAAATGCAATTTAGGGGAGGCGTAATGACATCCAACACCTCATGACTACCTGTCTTGGAGAGGTTTTTTGAAAAGAGCAGGTAGTAAGCTGACCACCAGTTGAGACTGAAAAGTCATCTCGCTAGTGGTGGAGCCACATAGCGGCCACACCCAGCAGCTCTTCCTGATCCTGGACCTCAAGCATACTCCCGATAAACTTCAGCCAGTGACCCCTCTTCTTGACCAGTCCAGTCTGGTCCCCATCAATCCCTCGACAAGGGAGATGGCCAGTGCTGTTAGGCACTGGAGTGGGAGTGTTAGCTCCCTTGGCAGACTTGCCCCTGCTCCTGAGGCAGTCCCGCTGGCGTTTTTAGCTCCATGACCTTCCTCTGGCTTGGAGAAACAGACACTCCTGAGGTTGGTCCTGACCTTGCTGTTAGAGGCTGTCTGCCGTTTTTGGGCGGCATTTCAGCGGTTCTCGGGCGGCGAGTCTCCTTGTCGGGAGTCTGCAGGGGTGCCGGCCAGTTTTAAATTTCCCCCCAGTCCGCTGCTGTTGGTCAGACAGCTGTTTTAGCGGACTGTGCATCAGCGCAGCACCCGTGTCCGTGGACCGCAGCGTGTGCTGTCCCATTGCCGTCTCTCCCCCCTCCACTGTCGGCTCCTCCCTGGAGTCAAACGGGGGCCGCTTCCCTCTGCTGCTTTGCTCCCCCTGGAGCAAAAACAAACGCAAAGACCGACTTTAAACTGAAGGTAAGTACTTACCTAATGTTCCTTTCCTTCAGGCTCGTAGCGGGAGCGCCTGACTCCCGATGCGCCGCTGTTGCACTGCTGGCGTTAATGCCGCGCATGCGTGCTGAGCGGGCTCTTCACGGAATCACTCATGTGACTCCGAAGTAAAATAGTAAGATTAAACGAGAACTTACCAGTTTGAAGTTTGATCTTTATTTTAAGAGGAGTAACGTTGAGGGATTACGTGCCCTCCGCTCCCAGCCCTCTATCATAAAGTTCAACTGGTATTATGGTTCCCTTATCTTACTATGTTCAGTTCAACAACTGTTATCTGTGATTTCACACCGCTGCTTTGAAGATTGACACGCATGCGTACTGGGCGGGGTCTTCACGTAATCCCTCAACGTTACTCCTCATAAAATAAAGATCAAACTTCAAATTGGTAAGTTCTCGTTTAATCTTACTATTCTTTGGCGCAACTTGCTTCTATTTGTCTGCATTGAGCTCAAATCTTTCCTATGCAGGTATCTGTCCAAATGACTTTTAAGTGTCATAATTGTACCCGCATCTACCACTTCCTCTAGCAGCTCATTCAATGTTTGCACCAGCCCTGAGTGAAAAAGTTGCCCCTCCGGTCCTTTTTAAATCTTTCCACTCTCACCTAAACACATGCCCTTTAATTTCGGGCGCCCTTACACTGGTGAAAAGGCTGTGGCTATGGTGCATATCTATGCTCCTTATGTTTTTATAAACCATGATAAGTGTTAATCAGGTTGTGGCATTTTATCTATCATGCATATTAAGACTTCCAACAGTTCCATTTCTGTAATGCCAACTCTCTTCAAGTATTCATTATTAACTTCCTGCAGTTCTCCAATAGCTGTCTTTCTCTGTGGTGAATACAGATGAGAATATTTATTCATGGCCTTGCTCATCTCTTGTAGCTACACACATAGATGAGCTTGTGGATCTGTCAGTGACCATTTTCTCTCTCTTGTTACCTCTGTAGAATCTCTTTGGATTCTCTTTTACTCTGACTGCCAAAGCTATCTCTGCTTCTTGTTCTCCTGATTTCCATCTTAGAGAGAAGCCAATTGATTTTCTTTTCTTTGGCCTTGTTCAATTTCCTGTCAAAAATGGTCCCCGGATACTCCCACCATCAGGATTGAACTGATGCTACTCAGAAGGGCACAACGTGCTGGAGTAACTCAGCAGGTCGGGCAGCATCTCTGGAGAACATGGACAGGTGATGCTTTGGGTCAGGACCCTGAAGATGGCACTTATCCATGTCCTCCAGAGATGCTGCCTAGCCTGCTGAGTTACTCCAGCACTGTGTGTCCTTTTGTTTAAACCAGCATCTACAGTTCCTTGTATCTACATTTTGATGCTACCCAGACCTGCATTTAAGCGTGAGACCCTGCTGATACAACATAACTCTCAGTGCCAATCAGTGTCCCATTTACATGGAATACAAAGGAACAGATATTGTAACCTGATATTGTAAAGCAATTTGAAAAGCAAAAATATACCTGCTGCAAGTCTGAAATAACTATTGAAAATAATGTAAACACTTTACAGTTCAGTCAATGTTTGTGGAAAGAATGGGAAGTTAAGATTTCAGGGCCAATGCTAGGTACACACTCTGCAACCCCAGGACTCTGTTTTATGTTATGTAAAGTATTCAATAAATATATTTTACAATCTGGGAATATTTCCCCTTGAGTAGGTGCATTATCCACAGCCTGTCCATTTGCACTGGTCTGATCTGCTCCCTGTTAGCTTGGTGTACTGATTCCAATAGGTGGCTAATTACTTGCTGTTCTTACTTAACAACATTGTAAATAATTGCATGGGGAAATGGGAACTTTCTCTTAAGACAATATTTAGTGACAATGTTTTATTGAGATAAGGTGGGGATGAGTGGACAGCAGCATTTTTGTCCAGATGGCAAAATTGTAACGATTCTGCCCTGACCTGTCATTGTCTGAGGAATGGCCAATTCAAATGGGCATGACCTTAATCCAAAACAGTAAGAACAAGGATTGACCAACAAACACTAACTTGAAGCACTAGTGATACATTCATTGAAAGGCCTGAATTGAATGGATGTGGAGAAGATGTTTGCACTAGTGGGAGAGTATAGGACCAGAGGTCATAACCTCAGAATAAAGGGGCGTATTTTTAGAAAGAGATGAGGAGGATTTTTTTTAGTCAGAAGGTGGTGAATCTGAGGTGAATCTGTGGCCAAGTCAATGGATATTTTCTAGGCAGAGATTGACAGATTCTTGATTAGTATGGGTGTCGGGGGTTAAGGGGAGAAGACAGGAGAATGGGGTTGAGAGGGAAAGATAGATCAGCCATGATTTAATGGCTGAGTAGACTTGATGGGCCGAATGGCCTAATTCTGCTCCTGGAACTTATGAATGTATTCGTCTACCACCTGAAAGGTCCATCGTGAGGAGACAGTGAGAGGTTGCAAAGATTGGCCACTATTGGTTGGCATTCTTGCTTAATACTGACCAGAGCTTCCAATATCTTATCTGGATCTAATGGGGAAATTACCCACGGCCAAACCTAAATTGCAATCTGACCACATTAGTTGTTTTCTCACTTAATAATCCAGTGTGCTTGGCCTACATTTATTTAGAGGTGCAAATGAATTATTTCAATGCATAATTTATCAGAAGTGTTCTTTTTTTCTGGAAGGCACTGCGTTGATAAACTTTGAGTGCTGGCAAACTAAATGAAGAAAAGGGATGGCAGGCGACAGAAGTATGGTGGCACAGTGGTGCAGCAGTGGAGCTACTGCCTCACAGGTCCAGAGTCCTGGCTTCCATCCTGACTAAGAGTACAGTCTATATGGAGTATGTACAATCTCCCTGTGACCACGTGGATTTTCCCAAAGATCTTCCATTTCCTCCCATTCTCCAAAGACATACAGGTTTGTAGGTTATTTGGCTCGGTATAATAGGTATGTTACACAACTTACCTTCAGCGGCGCTGCAGTTTTGTCACTGGCTGTGTGCGTGACTTTGGGGGGTTAAAATGCGGTTTTCTACCGCCTGTCCTGGATATATTTACTCGGGAGCTAGGTAAAGCTGAAGATTTGTTCCGACTGCCGGTCTGTGAAATTTTTTTTTAATCGTTGGACCATTTCAGCGCTGGAGTAAACTAAAAAGCCACTTTTAATGCCATGAACGCCGACAACAGGGACGGATTTCAGGTACGGGACAGCGAATGCAAAGCCGTTTATTTTACATATAAACGTGCTTCTTAGGATGACCGTAATCCACATTTTATGTTGCGAAATGGTGATTTTGGCCCCATACGAACCGGCAGTGTTTTTCCTGCCGATATGGGGTTTAAATTCACCGCAACCACAATGTTCCAATCAATCGCGTTCCACAAAATCCCACTCGCAAGATGATTTAAATGGCCATTAATTTACAGGAATTAAACACTAAATTCCTTCCATTTGGCCTATAAATTCATGACAATGAGATTTAAAAATCATGTTGTGAATTCTTGTGTGAATGTTATTTGGACACAGGCTATTTAAAATGTTAATCTTTTCTTAAGAAATGGATAGATGTTTAGATCTAATAATTGAATTTTGTAATTAGCTACAATTGGGTAACTAACTAATTATATGTTTTAATTTCAGGTCATCCAAGTAAGATTGTTTCATATTTGTTTCAGAATGCTTCTATTTACAATAACTGAACATTTCTTTCAGTTATCTTAATTTTCAAGAAAATTATGGGCTTTTGACTGTCCTCGATCACAGCTTTTGTGTTAAGTCCATGGAAAAGCAATAGGGAACAATACGCTAATTTCCGAGTATGAAAATGGCCATAACGTTTTAAATACTGAAGATATGAAAGTGAATTAGGTATCAAATTAAACTTCTTTTTATGCTTTATCTGATGGGATAAATTGAAGACTTGATTTTTTAAAATCTCAAATTTTTGTAACATTGCTAGTTACAAATTGTCCCTGGTATGTGTGGGATGGCGTTAGTGTGCGGGCATCACTGGTCGGTGCAGACTCAATGGGCCGAAGAGCCTGTTTCCGCGCTGTATCTCTAAACTAACCTAAATTAAATGCAGCAGGATGCATCAGTGTACACCTTTAACTGCAATTATGTTAAATGTATATTATGTATATGTGTAGCAGCAAAATAATTGTTAAATCTAAATTCAATGAAAACTTTTTTTTTTCTATGTCATCATCCCTGATTTTGCATGATGGATATTAAACAGAGACTGGTATTACATTGAGCAATCTGACTTACCATCTTCTGATTGTTGGCTTTGTTTAAGACGAAGATAGGCACAAAAATCTGGAGCGGGATAGGCAGCAACTCTGGAGAGAAAGAATGGGTGACGTTTCAGGTCAAGACCTTTGTTGTACTTCGGTGAGCAGTGTTCTTTTTCTCAGATCTGACTTCCACATTCTAGCAATTCTTTGGACATCAATATGTTATTTCCGCATTGGTCTAATGAGATATAGTTTTTAGTTTAGTTTAGAGATACAGCGCGGAAACAGGCCCTTCGGCCCACCGAGTCCGCACCGACCACCGACCCAAGCCAATTAACCTACAGTACAAACCTGTACATCTTTGCGGTGTGGGAGGTAACTGAAGATCTCGGAGAAAACCCACAAAGTCACAGGGAGAATGTAAAGCTCCGTACGGGCAGCACCCGTAGTCAGGATGGAACCCGGGTTTCTGGCGCTGATGTGCTGTCAGGCAGCGACTCTGCCGCTGTGCCACTGTGCTGAGATGCATTGGGAGATTAAGTTGCTGTGCCTGTTCTTGTACACTATACTTCTGATTATCCTGCAGCTTTTCTCCTGCCCTTCCCATGTTGCATAAGCTATAGTTCTATTGGTTCTTTTGCTAGATTCTGGTTCCTGGCCTGAGTCTCACATTCCTGGGTATTCACTGTTGCTGCTGCATTATTTAGTGATCTCCAGTTTGGTGAAGTACACTGCAACTAATTTATGTCAATGGATCAAATGAAAACTCAAGGTTCATAGAGCTCTGGTCTTGGCAAATTATTAATCATCAACCTTCGGCCATGTGACTTGAATGTTCATCATGTTCATCTGCTTATACATAAATTATTCTTCTCTTCTTCATTTATTCTTCTCTTGGGTTATTAACCTGGTCATAGTGTTCTCCTATGTAAACCTGTGGCTTCCCTCCCTCCATCCCCCCCCCCCCACCCCCCTCCCCCCCCCCCCCCCCCCCCCCCCCCCCCCCCCCAGGCTTCTATAAGGGAAATAGACCAACGTAACTCAGCAGTTCAGACAGTATCTCTGGAGAAAAGGAATAGGTGACGTTTCGTGTCAAGATCCTTCTTCAGACCCTGAAGATGGTTACCTGTCTCATTACAACCGGCAACCCCAACTGCTGCCTGAGATTCTTGCCATATGGCCACAAGGGGAGGTTACGATTCAATTATGTAGGACATCGCTGAACCCATATCTGGTGTACTGTTCACATATTTAAGCAAGAATCCTTAAATGTGAAGGTTTACCTAACTGAAACCTGGAATGGTTAAACTGTAGAAACAAAGACCTGCAGATATGGTTTATATCAAAGAGAGACACATAGTGCTGGAGTAACACAGCAGGTCAGGCAGCATCTCAGGAGCAAAAGGCTGGGTAATATTTCAGGTGGGACCCTTCTTCAGACCTCCACATCTCCATGTTTGACGAAGGGTCCCGACCTGAAATGTTACCCATCCTTTTTCTCCAGAGATGCTGCCTGACTCGCTGAGTTGTGCCAGAACTTTGTGACTATCTCCGGAATGGTTAAGTCTTATGATGAAACGTTGGACACATTAGGCTTGAATCTGCTGGCTTTAGAAGAGTCAGAGGTGACTTGATTGGAACATATAAGATCCTGAGGGGTGGGCTTGGTGGAGAGGATGTGAAAAGGATTTTATCTCGTATGGGAATCTCAAATTATTGGTCGTTGTTTCAAAATAAGTGATATCCATTTATGATAGGGATGAGGTGAAGTTCCCACTCTCAGAAACTCGAAACTTTGGAACTGTTTTCCTCAAAGGACAATGAAAACTGAGTTTCTGAATACCTTGAAGTTCGAGGAGATACAGTAGATTGTTGGTAGCCAAGGGATTAAAGGTTAGTGGAAGACACTGTCAGATCAGACATGATTGTTTCAAAATGGCAGAGCTGGCTTAATGAGTTGTGTGTCCTAATCTTGTTCCTAAATCATAAATCCCAGTGTTCCATTCTATTCACTTGCAGTCCACCATATCTTGAATGCATACTGAGGCTAATTGTGTTTGTCTCCAATTCAACTTAATCCTTCCAAGGCTACCCATATGTAATCTGCCAGTGCATTTGATACCACAGCCCCTCTCTACATCTCCTTCTTGATGCTTGAATTGATGTGAACAGAGTACTTTCCATCCATAAAAAGACGGAGGATGATGGCATCAACGTCATGGTATTGATGGAAGCCTGGCCAAGTGCTGTTAATGGAGCCACCCCACCTGAAGTTAACCATGTTCCATTGATTCCGGCATCTTGGTTATTCCTTACTTTATTCAATTTAAACCAGCTCTGCCACAGTTCCAACTCTCTCCACTGCCCTCCAAGATGCTACTTAAAGTTTTTTTAATGTCATCCCAGGTATGCCCTTGATAGTTGGAAATGCTATTATGAAATTCCTTGGGACATTTCACAAAGTTACAGTTGTTGTCCAAGCACAAGTTTTGTGGATGTTGAAACTGTTGATTAGAGGTGACCATGAGGAGACATTTCAGGACCTGTTTTCATGCAGCTTATCTCCGGCAGTGGACTGAGTGGGTTAAAATTGCATTGATCTGCTACCGATGTCATTCCTGCTCGCCAATGTATCGACCATGATGCTTTCAAGAGAGAGCTAGATAGGGCTCTTCAAAATAGCAGTCAGGGGATATGGGGAGAAGGCAGGAACGGGGTACTGATTGGGGATGATCAGCCATGATGATCACATTGAATGGCGGTGCTGGCTCGAAGGGCTGAATGGCCTACTCCGGCACCTATTGTCTATTGTCCATTGACCAACCTGTTTAGGCCTTGTGTGAGGATTCTGCTTGACCTTAATCTCAAAATCACTGTCATGCTTCAATGGCATTATCCCCGCACATATTACATTCTATCTGTATGTACTAGAAGCCTTACTTAATGGCAGGCCTTCCAATATCTCCAGCAGGATTAAAATCTGGGAACTTCTGAGGCACTGTGAAAGCAGCCAGACAGCAGAACCTTTCAACGTACCTATCTATTCAGTCTATTAATCTGTCCATTGTGCGGTGCAGAGGCAGCAAGACGGATATTTAAGCTTCCAACAAAGCCACAGACTGTGGCAACATGAACTCCTACTGGGACAAGCCAGCAAACAATAAATTGTGCATTTTAGAAATTAGTGGAATGTTGGTCTGTGGCTCCCAATAGCTGAACTGTTGCAAAATAAAGAGCATAAAAAAATCAGAGTGTTAACTCTGACAATCAAGTTAATTTCCTTTATAGGCCTAACTCTAATGACTTTACCATTCAATCTAGCCATGACATTTCATCATGTAAGAAAGTTTGCTGTGGGTTTTCTCTACCACGCTTGCTTAACCATATACCTGTTTTACACATCTCTGGAACAGCTGCTGCTAGTGCTATGCCGTATTAAAATCTAAGGAGGTTGGAAGCCATCATGTTCCAAATACTCTTCCATCATATCCAAAATACAATCCTCAATGTGTATGAAGGAACTGGAGATGCTGGCTTAAACTGACGATAGACACAAAAAGCTGGAGTAACTCAGTGGGACAGGCAACATCTCTGGAGAAAAGGAATGGGTGATGTTTCAGGTCGAGAGCCATGAAGAAGGGTCTGAAGAAGGGTCTCAACCTGAAATGTCACCTATTCCTTTTCTCTAGAGATGCTGCCTGACCCGTTGAGTTACTCCAGCTTTTTGTCCAGAATTGATATAACCCTCAATCCTGCTCTGAATCAATTAACCAACTTCTGTAAGATGCTAATCAACATAATTCGGAATTATCTGCAGGCCTGTTTCACATATCAATTAACTGATGAGAAGATGAAACTCCACCCAATCTCAAGAGTTACTTTGGACTTGTTAATTTTACACTTGCCTTCTCATTCTACATTCACAGTCCAAGTTAAATATTCAAATGTTATCTAAAGAGTCGTTATTCTCTCAGCATTTTGAAAGCCTGACTCATGGGTTGATTTTCTAATCAGTTAGCAGGTATTAAATAATGAGCTTAGATCCATTACATCAGACTTTTGTGCATTTGTCACGCCGTCAAATTTTCCAGTCAGATTTTGCACTAACTCCAGACAGGTCCATCGGCTTGCAATTAATAATATCACATCGAGGCCCAATGATATCATTTAGGCTCACACAATTTCCTGATTTTTAAACATAGCAACCAATATTCTGACAGCCCATCTGGATGGGAACCCAGGGCTGCACTGGTGCTGAAGTGGAATAGTTTTCACAAATTTCTACAGCTAGATTTGCAGCAGTACTGTGTAAAGATTTCTTCCTGCTTTATTTTTGTTTCTTGCCCAATTGCACTTTGTTTTCCATCAGGATTTGAGCACGTATTCTGGTGCTGCCTCTTTTGGCGCCTTAATGCGACCCCATTGCATAGTGCTTGGCGATATGAAAGGGAGAAGCGATGGAAAGATATGGAAAAGTACAATGTAGGTGTGGCTGCACCAGAACAGTGAAAAAAATGCTAATGAACAAGAACATTGTGAACCAGGAACATGAGGAGGTCCCTCGTCTACCCAACCGATTGTCCTCTCATCAGTTCTCTCCTTTATGTAATTTAAAATATATTTGATTTTTAATTTTTGATTTATTGTTGACCTGAAATGTTCTCATTTTCTCTCTCTGTTGGTGGCCCCTGACCTGCTGAAATTTCAGTTTTCTTTTAAGTTGTCAGATCTTGTTTTATGTATGTCAATGACCTGTTGCAATATTTCTATAAGATACAGAAGAAGAACATATGGGACAGGCAGCATCTCTGGAGAGAAGGAAGGGGTGACATTTCAGGTTGAGACTCTTCTTCAGACTGATTCAGGGGAGAGGGACATACATACATAAGATTTTTGCCTCCACCACACCTGAGGTGTTTGGAGGACTCACAGACTGATGTCAGGGGAGAGGGACATACATAGATAAGGAGGTGTAAGGTGTGAAAATAGGGCAAAGGGGATGAGAGTTAAAGGAGAATGTAGAATATATCATTGTTAGCTGGGAGAAGATAACACCAACAAAGCAAACGAGATAAAATGTAGTCGGAGACAGTAAGACTGTTCAGAGAACTGGGAAGGTGGAGGGATGGTTCTTGGTTGGTTTCTTGGTCCTCCAAAATATTCCAAATGGAATTTAAACTGGAGGTGGTGAAGGGAGGGTGATGGAGAGAGGGGGAATGTATAGGGCCTGTCCTACTTGGCGATTTTTTTCGGCGACTGCCAGCGTGGAAACACCGTGTGTCAATACGTCATCACGCCGTGTCACGTCGCATCACGCCGCAACTTTTTCGGTGACCTGATAGGTCAGTCAATAATGCCAGCAGTCGCCGAAAAAATCGCCAAGTGGGACAGGCCCTTAAGGGTTACTTGAAGTTAGAGAAGTCAATGTTCATACCACTGGTGTGTTAGCTGCCCAAGCGAAATATTGAGTCAATGTTGGCGCACAGATCAACCCCATCTCCTCCTTACCGTTTCCCCATAACCCATGCTCCGCATTTTCCTATTTACTCTCTCCAAATCTCTATCACTCTTCTACACACAAAGGGCGATTTATAACAGCTAATTAACTTACTAACTCACAAGATTTGGAAATGTGGGAGGAAACTGGAGCACCAAGGCAGACATATGCAGTCACAGGAAAATTCTATAATTCTACACAGATCTCAAGAATCAACTCAAACTACTGAAGTTGTGAGGTGGTAACTCTTAAGACCAGAGCCAGTAATTATGGCTTCTCTCTAAATTTTAAATATTAACGGTTGTGAATGGAGTTCCTATCTCCAAAGCATCACATTTGTTTCCAGCCATTCCTCACTCTTCATTGTATTTCTGGATAGTGAAGGATACTGCAGGCTAGAATGGAATTGTGAATATTTAGAAGAGAATGTGCACATAGTTGGCATATGGGAGAATATTCTCGCTGAATATTCTCCTCTCGTATTCAATTTGATTTGTTTCACAAGCTTCTTTAATCAATCTTAATAAGAACCAGTTAGTAGCGGCTCTTCACGGGATGAAGAATTTAGTGCTCACATCAGATAAGCAGTGATGAGCTTTAACGCGTGAATCAAGAGCACAACCAACTCCAAGCTCATTGTGAAGGTCTAAGATGCTAATGCATGAAATGTATACATTTATGTATGGTAGGAAAATATGGATAACCTAAAGGCAACTGGTTCAATTTATTGTTTAAGAAGGAACTGCAGATGCTGGAAAATCGAAGGTACACAAAAAAGCTGGAGAAACTCAGCGGGTGCAGCAGCATCTATGGAGCGAAGGAAATAGGCAACGTTTCGGGCCGAAACCCTTCTTCAGAATGATCGGGGGTCGGGGGGGCGGGAACAAGAAAGGAAAAAGGAGGAGGAGCCCAAAGTGCTGGGGGATGGGAGGAGACAGCAGGGGGACTGAGGAAGGGAGGAGATAACAAGGACTAACAAAATTGGGAGAATTCGATGTTCATGCCCCCAGGATGCAGACTCCCCAAGCGGAATATGAGGTGCTGTTCCTCCAATTTCCGGTGCTGCTCGCTGTGGCCATGGAGGAGACCCAGGACAGAGAGCTCGGAGACGGAGTGGGAGGGGGAGTTGAAGTGCTGAGCCACCGGGAGGTCAGCTTGGTTATTGCGGACCGAGCGCAGGTGTTCGGCGAAACGATCGCCCAACCTCCGCTTGGTCACACCGATATAGATCTGTGTTCAATTTATGTTGCTTATGCATCATAGTCAATTTCAACTATCATGACAGAACATTTAGTCATGAGATATACAGCGCAGTATCAGCTCTTTTGTCCCAACTCAACCATGCTAACCAAGATGCTCAATCTAAGTAGGTCCTATTTGGCTGTGTTTGGCCCATCCCCATCTAAACCTTTCCTATTCCGGTGCCTGTCGAGATGTCTTTTAAATGTTGTATCTGTCTCAACTACTTTCTCTGGCAGCTCATTCCACATAGCCAGCACCCTCTGTGTGAACTGGTTGAGGTCCCCCAGGTTCCTATTATATCTTGGCCCTCTCACCTTAAACCAGGGGTTCCCAACCTATTCGGCCCGTTTACCCCTGGCAACTTTAATATGAATAGCACATAAGAATGTTATTTCATTTATTTATGAACAACTAACGATGAACAAATACCGGTATACCAGAACCAAACACAGTCAGTTGATGAGAAAAAATATGTACATATCCAGAATCAACAAACTTACCCCCTGGGTAGGTGAAATTTACCCCAGTTGGGAACCCTTGCCTTAAATCTATGCCCTCTAGTTTTTGACTCTGTGCACCATCATGCTTTTATACACCTCTACAAGATCACCCCTCAGACTTCTGAGCTCCAAAGAACAAAGCCCTAGCCCGCTCACCCACTCACGGTAGCTCAACCCCTTTGAGTCCTGGCAACATCCTTGTAAACCTTCGCTGCGCTTTTTCCATTTTTTCTATAGCAGGGTGATTAAAACCGAACAAATAACTTCAGGACAGCCTCTCCAACGTCTTGTCCAATGATAGCATAATATCCCGACTTCTATAGTCTGAAGTTCTGAAGAAGGGTTTCGGCCCGAAACGTTGCCTATTTCCTTCGCTCCATAGATGCTGCTGCACCCGCTGAGTTTCTCCAGCTTTTATGTGTAACCTTCAATTCTCCAGCATCTGCAGTTCCTTCTTAAACACATCCCGACTTCTATGTTCAATTCCCTGATGAAGGCCAGCATTCCAAAGGCTTCTTCAACATCCTATCTGCCTGTGACTCATTTTTTACAGAACTATGTTCTTGTACTCATAGATTCAACACTCCCCAGGGCCCTACCTTACACTGTGAAGGTGTTGCCATGGTTTGACTTCCCAAATGCATCGGCTCATACTTATCTGAAGTTAATGCCATTTGCCATTGCTCAGCCCTCTTTCCCAGCTGATCAGGATACCACTATAATTCTCGATAATTTTCTTCACTGCCTGCGATACCACCTATTTTAGTGCCATCTGTAAACTTACTTATCCTGCTTTATATATTCACATACGTTGTACTTGTTGATGTAGATGACAAACTGCAATGGGCCCTGCACCAATCCATGAGGCACAAAGCCCTCCAGTCTGAAAAACAAACCTTCCACTCCTCTGCTTCCTGCCATGCAGCTATCAAACTGTACAACTCCTCCCCCTTCCGTTGTGGGGTATATTGAGATTAAATCCAGTCCGTCAGCCCCCACCACCCCCGACCCCCCACCCCCACCCCCCCCCCCCCCCCCCCCCCCCCCCCCCCCCCCCCCCCTCGACCCCCCCCCCCACGCCCAATCTTTGCACATCCCCAAGTCTTTCTACTCGTCACTTTAATTTTATGATTCATGTATTTTGTATTTTTATGACTGTTGGAAGATCAATTTCCCTCCTCGGATAAATAACGTTCTATCATATCATATCGTATGAAGCCAAATCTGTATCAAGTTAGCTAGCTGTCTGCTTACCATGCAATCTAACATTTTTCACATGGCAAATTTACTAAGTACTAAGCATGGTAAAGCTTCACTGTAAAGATGCATTTAAATGAGATGTGATCACATTTGATGGAAAACCCGAAAAAATGATTAAGACAAATTACATCATCATCCATACAGGCTATTAATGTTCTGGAAAATAATTAGTTCTGTGCCTGAGTTTGGAGTACCTGCAGATAGACACAAAAAGCTGGAGTAACTCACGGGGTCAGACAGCATCTCTGGAGAAAAGGAATTGGTGGTGTTTCGTGTCGAGACCCTTCTTCAGACTCTTATCTGCTGTCTTCTATAGCTGAAAGTATTCCAAAGGATTATCACATTTAATTAGTACTGCACTTGAAATATTTATTGGTTTGAAGTTTCTATGCAAAATTATAACAGAAAATTTACAATATAATTCAATATGGATGTTAAACATAATTTAGTATTAACAGTCACTTTATTTTAGCTTTGGCAAAATGATACAGGTTTAAAAGAGAACTGTCTCATCCTGAATTCAACCAAGACCAAAGAGATGGTTGTTAACTTTGGCAAGTTCAAGCTCCCCCTTCAGCTGGTTAACACTGCAGGGGTGGACATTGAGGTGTGGTGCAGACATATAAATATCTGGGAATGCACCTTGACAACAAACTGGACTGGTCAGTCAACACCGATGCCCTCAACAATAAAAGACAGAGCAGACTCTTTTTCCTCAGAAGGCTCAGATCCTTCAATGCACGCAATGATATGCTGTACTTGTTTTGCTAGACTGTGGTTGCAAGTGTCATTTTCTACGCTGTTGTCTGCTGGGGCAACAACATCAGTGCTAAAAACAGCAAGATGTTGGACAAGCTGGTAAAACGAGCTAGCTCAGTGCTGGGGGGGAGAGTGGACTCTGTGGTGGATGTGCTTGAGAGGCGTATGAGGAGCAAGGTGCGGGTCATCCTCAACAACTCCGGGCACCCCCTCCATGAAATTCTGGAGGGTCAAAAGAGCACACAGTACAACAACCGGCTCCTCTCCCTGTGCTGTAGAACGGAGCAGTTCAGGAGATTCTTCACCACTGAAGCCATTAGATTTTATAATACTGACCGCTAGGCTGTATGGGGATGCTTTGCATTTTTAATAGTTAATTATTGGGTCTTTTTAAGTATTTATTGCTTTCAGGTATTGTCCATATTGTATTTTATGTATTTTTCGTTCTGAATGTGTGGGTTTGTTGGTTGTTGGCTTCTGGACATCTGAATTTCTCTGGGGGGATCAATAAAGTTATTATTATTATTATTATTATTATTTATTTATTAACTATAACATTTGGTGGCACAATTAGCCTTACTCAAAAATGAGTATGTAAATATTCCACAGCCTTATTTCTGCATATTTTCCACTAGATTTTTTAATTGACTGTGGATGTTTATGGTGTGAGGGGGGGTTAGCTTGAAACAGTCTTGATATGAAGGACCCTAAGAAGTGTTAATCTAATACTGATATGGTCGATTGGCTCAGTGCTTGAATCGCTGCTAATAACATCTGCCTGGAAAATTGAATCTCACTGCAACCATTTTGTTCTGAAAGTGTTGCTATGCAACTTATAAACTCAATATTTATTGAATAATGAAAATTTTCACCTTGCATATCAGTGCTCTAATGTTGCGGATTTGGGTCAGGAAGTCCTCTGAGGAATAGGCAGCTTTGAAATAACGAGTACTTGTAGGTCTGCCAATTGAGGGCCACTATAACTGCACGTTTGTTTAGTCTCTCTGGGTGTAGATTTTCACTGTTTCCTATTAGTAGTGAAATAATAAATGCATTCTTCTTGCTCAAATTAACATTTTTTCCCTATATAACAAACAGTGGAAATCTTTCTCATTTGTTCCATACTGTTCGTAGCTCAATGTCATTTGGGCCAAGAACAAGCAACCAGTGTGTTGTGTCTGGGACAACTTGTTAAAATACCTGTGAAATTAGTTGCACCCCCTCTGTCCTGAATGTTATTCTGTTTCGATATATTTATCCATTTCCATATTGGATTATAGGATTAAATCTGCCCCGACCACCTTCTCAAGCTGTGCATTTTCAATTATACATGTCATCACATGTTAAAAAAAATGTCTCCTTGGTTTCCTCTGCAATTATCTTGAATCTGAGCCCTCTGATTATCAGTTCACCCACCAATGGAAAGTGTTGTTCTTTTTTTTCAAACATGTCAATTCAATTTAGTATTTCCTAGTGTTCACTATTTCGCCATTTTAGAAATTGATATTAAAAAATCTGACATCGCATGCACAAGCTAATACTGTGAATCATTTACATTCAAAAGAAAAGCCTTTATATCGTGTTGAGATATTCTTCTCTTCTTTAGCAGTCCCTCGGGATTGAGGATGACTTGTTTCCACTCCAGAAATATTACACTTACAGGGAATAACAGAACTTCAGAATAGAATTAACAGTAAGCTTTCTGCTTTTGGTTAAAATTATTGCGGCATGTTCAATTTCCACAAGACTCTGAATGCAAGTGTTAAAATTTAACAAGAAAGGCCAAGGTGAAATTTGTTGAAAATTACTGGGGAAGAAAGCGGAAGGAAAGAACCGTTGTTATTCCAGAATCAACATGTTTGGATGGTGACTAATTTGGGATTTTAGGGGGTGGGGTGCCATGGTGGTTATATTACTGGACCAGCAGCCAGGATTTAGGTCCAGTGATCCAGGCATGTGAGTTCAAATTCACCATAGCAACCGGGAAATTTGGATTCAAATAATTAAATAAATCTGGAATTTATAAAAAAGCTGATTACATTAACCACAACCATTAAACTCTCTGTTTTAAAAAAACTTTATTTGGTTCACTATTTTCTTTAAGGAAAGGAAATCTGGTGTTCTTATCTATTCTGGTCTATACATGAAATCAGGCCGACCAATGTTGTTGTGTCATAGAGTCATACAGTGTGGAAACAGGTCCTTCTGTCCAACTTGCCCACATCGGCCAACATGCCCCAGCTATACTCATTCCACCTGCCTGCGTTTGGTCCATATCCCTCCAGATCTCTCTTATCCATGTACCTGTCTAACTGTTTCTTAAACATTGGCATAGTCCCAGCCTCAACGACCTCTTCTGGCAGCCTGTTCCATACACCCACCATCCTTTGTGTTAGCCCTCAGATTCCTATTAAATCTTTTCCCCTTCACCTTAAACCTATGTCCTCTGATCCTTCATTCACCTACTCTGGGCACGAGACTGTGCATCCACCCGATCTATCCCTCTCATGATTTTATACACCTCTATAAAATCAGACAACATTGTTGTCTCTTAACTGTCCCCTTCGTTGAAGTGCAGTTAGCGAAGGACAAAACATTGTGCCTTTGCCAATCATGACCACATCCAATTAACAAATAAATAAACCAAGAAGCCCACATCTTTCAAGTGGAGGGTATGACGTGAAATAATAAATTAACATTTGAGAAGAGGTACAGGAGAACATACACATTCAAGAAATGCAACATTAAAGACTGTAAATACTGGTGCATATAATTTTATCTGATCATTGAAGGAAAAAAGACAAACATTTTGGATTGCCTCAGAAGAAAGCGAAGCAGTCTGAAGAAGGGTCCTAACCCGAAATGTAATCTGTCCATTTCCCTCCACAGATGCTGCCTGACCCGTTGAGTTCTTCCAGCACTTTACTTTCTACTGCTGACTACTCTGTAGAATCCCGACCCTTGGCGCCCTGACATTGATTAACTGAAACCTTAAATCTTTGTGTGAATCAGAGTTTATCCTATCTTAGGAAAAGAATGAATTGAAATTTGATATGGTATCATGAATCTTGATTTCAATACGAGGGCAGTCTAGGGTCAAGTCATAGTTGTATTTAGTGAGAACAGGAGAAGAACTTTCACGTATGTTCTGACAGCTTCTTTATTTGAAGTATATAACTAGATAGCTTTTAAGAAAATAGCTATTTTCAAATAGTTTCCAAAGTAATTATGAACATCATAATTAATTAACCATTTACTTCATTGTGGTACAAAACTGGTTCAGAATGCGCTGGATACAATCATTAAGTGTGTGTGCCTTTGTACTGATATGAGTTGCTGTGTAGAAAAGCACAGTGGATTAAAATACATGTAAATCTTTCTGTGAAATAATTTAATATTATTCTTAAGAGCCCCATTATTGCAATTCAGTCAGGTCTGGGGCACAAATAAAGGAGGTACCAAAGTAATATTTCAGGAATTTGGCAGACTGGTCTGTCAGCACTTTCAAGAAATTCAGTCACAATTGTCGGCTTTCTTTATTAATAAAAAAAGGATAGAGCACATTTCAATTACGTCAGTGAGTTATAGCTACATTCAGGAGCTCGGGTTAGTAATCATTATGGCAATGATCAATGGTCTGTTCAAGGATTAATAATTTAAAAGCATTTTGAAAATTCTGACATACAGTGTAAATGGGGAAATATAATATGCTTTATGTAACAGGGGTGTTCAAAGTTTAACTGCTTGTGTTAAACACAAAGTTGCTGCCTGGATTAATTCTCTTTGATGAGAATAGTTAAAACAAATAATAATTTTGCACAAATTCATATACTCTGGTTGTGGTGGTTTTCAGTGAAATTGGAAGGCAAACCCAAATGAAATTTGTATTTCAGGCCGAGGCAAACACAAATGTTATGCAGGATACTGTTAAGATATTGTCCTGACACTGGGCCAACATCAATAATTCTCAGAAGAGCAATTCCTCATGCATAGAATAACAGAAAGTACAAAAAAACGTAAGTGCTGCTCCTGATTAATCTCTCTGACACTAAGAAAGCTGACAGTAGTGATTATTCTAATTGTCATTGGAGACAGGTTTATGTCAAGGATTCTGCAGCCATGTAAATTACCTGTAAAAACCTGTTTAAAAGCTGCTGCAGCACTAAAGGCCACTCAAATGGAATGTAAACACTGCTTATCACTTGACAGGAAAGTCCTTTGAAGTCAGCAGGATGTTTATTTGTGGCCGCACCGTCATAAAGAATAAACAAAAGAGGAGGAATTGCAGTCATGGTAAACCCATGCACCTGCAGCAGGTATATATTTCCTGCCTGTACACTGTGTCACATGATCCTTGGGGAGTTGCTGCCAAAAGTCAGGTTACTTTCCTACATGTGATCTGGCGCGTGCTCTTGTTTGTTTTGCTTCACTTTTATCTGAAGACTGTTGACTGTGGGGAAACTTCTGTGAAGTTCCTGTATTCAGCCACTGCACGTACCATGTCCTGTTATTGCCGTCATAATTGCTGCCTTAGAAGTTCGTTCTCACCTGTTGTTGCCATTTTACCCACCTTCTGCAACAACGTGTGTTATTTGCAGTGTTTCCTGCCAATTTGCTGAGTGGTGGGTGTTGAGGTAGAGTAGCAAAGAGCCACCGGAAATATTGGTAGACAAAAATGCTACCAATAACTCAGCGGATAAGGCAGCATCTATGGAGCGAAGGAACTAGGCAACGTTTCGGGTCGAAACCCTTCTTCAGACCGGAAATATTGAATGTCTTTCCAATATCCGTGTCTTTCAAAGTATCTAGTGGTGTAGACACAGGTTCCTGGAGAGGCTATGGGTCAGCAGGGAAGAGCTGTGAAGAAGACCTGAAACCTTGCACTTTGTCAGAGCAGTGAAAGTGCCTCTTTAAGACCCCTATGCTTTATGTCAGCCAATTCTGTGAGCTGCGATCTTCAGTGCTGTGTTTGCTGCTCTCCATGGCAACCTTTTCACCACAAACCATCTGTTCATTGATCATCTTCCTAAGCAAGCTCTAGCTCTGGAAGGACATTTTGCATGGGCCAAGTATAAACAAATTGCTCCCTCTTCCCATTCAGAAAGTTGAGCAATGCCAGGAACTCGCATCGCAGTCCCATTTGTTTATTCAACGGCAATTCCGTTAAGTTCCTCATTCCACTATTTCTGGAAGGATTTCTGTGCCCTTTTACACGAAGAAAGACTTACTTAATTTCTCTGCCATTTCCTTATTCCTCAAGATAATTTCTCCTCGTTCTCTAAAGGCCTCCCATTAAAGAATGGTCTCGACCTGAAACGTCATCTATTTCTTTTCGCTAGAGATGTTGTCTGACCCGCTGAGTTACTCCAGCGTGTTGTATCTATCCACATCAACGTTAGCTGTTTGATTCCTTTTTTAAACACCAATCGAAGCCTTCACAGTCTAGTCAGCTTTCATTTTTTTCTTCGACTACCCTTATATTGTACTTTCTCTTATCAATGCCTTGGCCCTCCTAGCTGCTTTCTGAAAATGTCCAAGCTTGCTGCTAATTTTAGCAATAATATAATAATTTTCCTTTAGTCGAATGCTATCTTTAATAATCTCATGATAGCCAACTCTTCCTGTTTGCTTTCTGTCTTAAAGGGATATATATGTGTAAGAAGGAACTGCAGATGTTGGTTTAAACCGACGATAGACACAAAATGCTGTAGTAACTCAGTGGATCAGGCAGCATCTCTGGAGAGAAGGAATAGGTGATGCTTTAGGTCGAGACCCTTCTTCAGATGGAGGGTCAGGGGAAACGGAAACGAGAGATATAGACGATGATGTAGAGAGATATAGAACAAATGAATGAAAGTTATGCCAAAAAGTAACGATGATAAAAGTGAGATAATATTTGTAAGCCATGTTCTAGCTCTTCATGTGGATACTTGAAACTAATCCATGTCAAAAACAATCCAGAGTGTGGTCATTACCCATCGAGCTGCAGACAACACCCTGAGGGGCCTTTGATTTTCATACATTGTTCAAAGAAGTCTCGGTGCAAATTTCATAAACTCCGCCAACTTTGTAAGTGGCCTTCATGGGTGACTATTTGCAACTTTGGATATGCAAGCAAAGGATTTCACAGTCACTTGTCACTAGGGTTGCCAACTTTCTAACTCCCAAATAAGGGACAAAAAGTCAAAATAAGAGACAAATTCCCGATGGCAATTTGTTGACCGACTCGGCCGTGGCTGGGTGAATGATGAGTTGGCCCGGGTGCTGGACTACACACAAAGCCTAGCCGGCGGGCCAGCTGAGGAGTTTTGGCCCGGGCCGTGCGACATCGCGCGCAAAGTCCGGCACCCCATCCAACTCATGAACGGATGATCGGTTATGAGAAGGAGGGGTGGTGGTGTCGATGGTAAGCGAAGATCGGCCAACTGGCCAGGCTGCTGACCGACCGGGCCAAGGGGCGAGGCGCTGCTGCTGCACTCCATGGGCTGCACTACGCCGGGATGGGTGAGGCGGGGCCGGCCGAGGCGCTCCGACCCGACAGTCCCCATCGATCCGAGTAGCAGCAGTCAAATACGGGACAAGGGCGGTCCCGTACGAGACAACTCAATTTAGCCCAATATGTGGGATGTCCCGGCTAATACGGGACAGTTGGCAACCCTACTTGTCACATGTGACAAAGTGTTCATTTATTCATTCATTCATTCAAAACTTCTCAGTCACACCATCATTCCTGTTGGTGGATATAATATCTGAAATGATTTGCATTTTTAACAGCAGTCTACTTTTTTCAATTTTTTCTGCTCCCACTTGGAATTTGCAAGCGATAGGTATAAGCCTTGATGATTGAATCTCTTAGAATGGGTGGATGATAAAAGTACTTTGCTACTGTTTCTAGTCATTCAGCTGACAGAAGCATATGCATTACAATTGGATTCAACGTAAATATTCGGAATCAATTTTAAGTGAATTCAGATTGCTTTAACAGAGTAGCCAGCAATGGAGACAGCATCTACCTACCCTTAAGTTCCAGCCACTGGTGGTGAAATCCCTTAAGTTCCAGCCACATCTTTGGTGAAATCCTCAGAAGCTAAACTGGATTCAGAAAAAAGGCAGCTTGCATTATGTAGATTGTATTCATGTGACATACACTGGGCTCGATGGTTTGAGATGCTATTGAACAGAATGTACTCTGCTAAATTTCAGCTATTGTAGCCATGTTAATGGCTACACTTCCAGGGTGACCTCATCCCCACTACCTACACTGCTAAGGTCATCCCTCTCCCACATCCTACATTCCCAGGATATTTCCTTTCCCACTGACCACAGCCCCAGGCTCGCCCCTCTTCCACTGCTTACACTTTAGTTTAGTTTAGTTTAGTTTATAGATACAGAGTGGAAACATGCCCTTCAGCCCACAGAGTCTGCACCGACCAGCGAACCCCACATATTAACACAAACCTACACACACTCGAAAAAAATTATTTTACACATACTAAGTATACAAACCCAAGCAAATTAACCGAGAAACCTGTACGTCTTTGGAGTGTGGGAGGAAACCAAAGATTTCGGAGAAAACCCACGCGATCACGGGGATAACGTACAAACTCCATCCAGACAGCACCCGCAGTCGGGATCGAACCCGAATCTCTGGCGCTGTAAGGCAGCGCTGATACTTCTAGGATGTTTCCTCTCTCGCAGCGCACATACGCTGTCTACAACCCCAGGACTCTGCTTGCCCCAAGCTAAATCCTGGGCTGTTGGCATGAGGGTATCCCTGGGATTGCATGCAATGGGAGAGGGGTAATCACAGGAGTGCGGAAGAGGGGTGGGTCAGGCATTGCAGGAGTGAGAGAGGGGTATTTCTGTGGGTGTGGACAGTTAGAGGTGTAATCCTGGGGTGTTGGGGAAGGGGGGGGGGGGTTGTGAGAGGGGATATTAATGAGGGTGTCCACAGGAATGCCTTTCTCCCAAACCACCTACCTCCCCAAATTACCATTCAACCATTGCCCGCACCCCAATGTTACCCCTCTCTCACTCACCATAATACTCAGGATTCGCCTCCACCACCATTGTCTCGCCCCCAAAATCACCCCTCTTCTATTGTGTATGGCCCCAGGCTTCCTCATCCCCCACTGTGGACAAACAAAGAACTGCTGGTCTACACCAGAGATAGATACAAAGTGCTGGAGTAACTCAGCAGGTCAGGCAGCATCAGGAGAAAAAGGATAGGTGACGTTTCAGGTCGGGAATCCGGATTATCCCTCTCAAAAACTCCTACATCCCAATCATTGTTCCTTGCTCACAGCTATTCCCCCAGGATCACATCTCTCATGTATTACATTGTATTGTAAATAACCCATTGGTGTGACTGTGTGGCAAATCAAGCCAAGTATGTAAAAACATACAAAGAATTTGGTCACGGTGACGCAGCAGTAGAGTTGCTGCCTCACAACGAATGCAGCGCCGGAGACCCAGGTTCGATCCCGCCTACGGGTGCTGTATGTACGGACTTTGTACGTTCTCCCCGCGACCGGCGTGTTTTTTCTCCGAGACCTTCAGTTTCCTCCCACATTCCAAAGACGTACAGGTTTGTAGGTTAAATGGCTTTGTAAATGTAAAAATTTTCCCTAGTGGGTATAGGATGTAAAAATTGCCCCTAGTGTGTATAGGATGTGTAGGATAATGTTAATGTGCGGGGATCGCTGGTTGGCGCGGACCCAGTGGACCAAAGGGCCTGATTCCGCACTGTATCTCTAAACTAAACTAAACTAAACTAAACACACAACTACATAAAAATGTTACATAAACATCCACCACAGCGCACTGTGATGGAAGGCAATAACTTATTATCTTCTTCCCTCCTTTTCTTTCACGCAGACGAACCATCCTCTGTCGGGGCGATCGAAGCTCCTGCAGCCGGCGATCGAAGCTCCCATGATCGGGGCGATCGAACCTCCTGCGATTGGGGTGGTCGAAACTTCTGCGTCGGGACGGTCAAAGCTTTTGCAGCTTGGAGCTCCTGAAGTCAGTCCCTAACCAAAATGATCGCAAGCTTCACCATGTTAAGTCCACAGGCCCCCGTGGTTGGAGCTCCCAAAGTCGGTCTACAGCAGAGGCCGCCAGCTCCACGAGGTTAGGCCGCAGGGCGGATGGAGAAACGATACGGAAAAGTCTCATCTCCTCTCTATATTTGCTTCTTATCCTGAGATGCAAACTGTTGAATTTAAGGCTCAACATCCATGCATTTTACTTTGTCACCTATCATGTTAATGCTCCTTCTCTCCATTCCTTCTCTCCAGAGATGCTGCCTGTCCCGCTGAGTTACCCCATCATTTTGTATCTATCTTTGTGTCTAAATCGGGTAGATGCCTACAGTAGGGGAATCGAGGACCAGAGGACGTAGGTTTAAGGTGAAAGGGAAAAGATTTAATATGAATCTGAGGGTAATATTTTTAACACAAAGGGTGGTGGGTGTGTGGAACAAGCTGCCAGAGGAGGTAGTTGAGGCGGGGACTATCCCAATGTTTAAGAAACAGTTAGACAGGTACATGGATAGGACAGGTTTGGAGGGATATGGACCCAACGCAGGCAGGGGGGACTAGTGTAACTTGGACATGTTGGCTGGTGTGGGCAAGTTGGGCCAAATGTCCAATTTTCACGCTGTATCACTCTTTGACACTATGACTCTATCTGCAATTCCTTCCGATACATGTTAGTGCCCTTCTTCATCACCATTAATCTCCTCTGCATTTTCTGAGCTCTAGATTTTCCGAAGGTTGTCAGCTTTGAGCGTATCAGCCAGTACGCCGGCCATATCGATAAGATCCCAATGTTGATCATCCATGATCATATTGAATGGCGGTGCAGGCTCGAAGGGCCGAATGGCCTATTCCTGCACCTATATTCTATGTTTCTATGTTTCTATGTTTGGGATTTCTTCTTGCCAATGTAGCCAAACCTTAATGGAGATCTACAGAATCTGCCATGCGGTCCAAGCAAATCCATGACCTGAACAAGAATATCACTGTTGATGCCCACACAAAATACTGGAGCAACTCAACAGGACAGGCAGCATCTCTGGATAGAAGTAATGGATGATGTATCAAGACCCTTCTGACTTCTGCAGACTTCAGTCTGAAGAAAGGTCTCGACCCGAAACCTCACCCATTGCTTCTCTCCAGTGAGTTACTCCAGCATTGTGTGTCTATCTTCGGTGTAAACCAGCATCTGCAGTTCCTTCCTGCACATCACTACTGATGTAGCTAGGAATCCAATAGAAACTGATCCCACTCAGAACCATCAATGAAAATGTTATCTACAATGGTGACTCAGAAACATTTTGTCATAGCAAATAGTTTAGAGGCTCAACCAATTGCCCTCTGTGAACATTAGGGTATCAATCTATGAACCTATCATTCATTTGCTATTTCCAAGGCTAATGTTTGTATTAACTGGCCTTCTGTTCCTACCCATCCCATACATCCATCTCCTTGCTTTCATTGTGATGTTCAGTCGTATTCTTGGACTTATCCCAGCTGAGATTCATGCTAACTAATTTAGAATTTTACATTTCATAACAGTGATTACATTGTTGACTGCTGCGTTCCCCATGATCTCAGTTCCAACCTCTGCCAACTTCGAACAAAATGCAAACTAAATTAACTTCTGTGGGACTTTATTGATGATTGAAACAGAACAAACAAAAATCGAAATTATTATTCCCATCTGCGCTAACAATTTTGGGCTTTAATGCATATTGTAGCATAGTTACAAAGCACACAGTGTTCACAACAAATAGGCTGTGATGTTGTTAGTTCTAGTTGGACATATCCTGATGGGTCGCATCTTATGACTTCCAGTCTCCACTTATATTGTTCCTATGATTCCAACACTAATCTACTGACATGTCTATTCTTGCAGTGGTTGGTGAGTAGTGGCAATACCTAACATTTTGTGCATTGCAAATCTATCCATTTACCCATTAGACCACACATGCATCAGAGCTACAATGCATGTACTGTATTGCAAATTTGTTGTTCGTTCCAGAGCCTGGCAAGTAATGACACTGAAAAATGAGTGAAATGTATCCAATACAATTAATACACAGTTCTACATATTGATTAAATTTCCTTCTCTAAACATGTGTAAATCTTATCTTCCACTTCAATAAGATCCTCTTTTAACATCCACCTTTTTGACCACGTTTTTAGTCACGCCTCTTTAAACATATTTCAGAAACAATTTAATGCTGCAAATTGTGATTTTGTTTGGAAAAGCAGCGAAAGCTGAACAAATTTAAAGGCTATGATGACCCTGACCTTACATTTTGTCCACTCACACGGCAGAGAAATTTTAAAATTACATTTAAGATGTAAATGCAATTCACAAATAAAGTTAGTGCCGAGTAATTATAGATATAAAAGAGTCATAAAATCTGACATTGTTAAAAGCAGAATCATCTAGTCTAGGCAGGCAGGCATCACATGTTGCTGAGAGAAGGAAGGGCTGAGACGACAGATATCAGTATGCCCTATTGTTAAATCTGATTTTAAAACTATCAGCAGCCTTTGCAAGTAATTGGTTTGAAATTGTTTCTTGATTGTTCAACTAAGTGCTCAAGATAAATTATTATCAGAATCTCAGTAACTACAATGGAATCATTTTGTACTGGATGCTAATAGTTTTATTACTGTGAACAGCTAAAGCCAATAAAGAACCTGGATCGAGACACATGGAACCACAGATTTTAGTTTAGTTTAGTGTAGTTTAGAGATGGAGTGCGGAAACATACCCTTCGGCCCACCGAGTCCGCACAGACCAGTGATCCCTGTATATTAACACTAGGGACAATTTACATTCATACCAAGCTAGTTAACCTACAAACCTGCATGTCTTTGGAGTGTGGGAGGAGACTGAAGATCTTGGAGAAAACCTACAAGGAGAATGTACAAACACCGTCCAGACAGCACCCGTAGTCGGGATCGAAACCGGATTTCTGATGCTGACTGCACTGTAAGGTAGCAACTCTGCCGCGGCGCCACTGGGCCGCCCTAAATTGCCACTGATGCTGCTAATCTGATCAAAACACAAAGTGCAGGAGGAACTTAGGGAGTCAGGCAACATTTGTGGAGGGAATGGGCAGGTAGTGTTTCAGTACCAGGATGGTTGGGGAAATTGCTGTTGGTCTTCTCAAAATGAGTCCAGGGGCATCATGCAATGTAAGGCCAGCAGAGGCAGTCCAGAGCAGACACTAGTGATAGAGGAAGACTGCCAATTGGGATGATCTTATAGAGGTGAAAAAAATCGTGAGCGGAATCGATTGGGTAAACACACAGAGTATTTTGCCCGGAGTAGGGGAATTGAGGGCCAGAGGACATAGGTTTAAGGTGAGGGAGGAAAGATTTAATGGGAACTTGATTGGTAACTTATTTACACCAAGGATGGTGGGTGCATGAAACAAGCTGCCGGAGGAGGTAGTTGAGGCAGGTAGTATTGCAATGTTTAAGAAACATTAAGACAGGTGCATGGATAGGGTAGGTTTAGAGGGATATGGGCCAAAAGCAAGTCAGCTGAGACTAGTTTAGATGAAGCATGTTTGTTGGCGAAGCCAAGTTGGGCCAAAGGGTCTGTTTCCACACTGTATGATTCTAAATCTTGGAGCTGATGGCCATGTGGCAGAGCCTTAGAAACAGCAGGGTCTAGAGCAGGGGTCGGCAACCTTGTTCTGCATAGGGGCCAGGTCTATCACGTGTACACATGGATCCCGCCCCCATCCTGCCCCAGATGGCAGGCATCAAATCACATGTTCACAGAAGGTAGACAAAAATGCTGGAGAAACTCAGCGGGTGAGGCAGCCTCATGCAATCTTTGCATGTCTCACCCGCTGAGTTTCTACAGCATTTTTGTCAACCTCCGATTTTTCCAGCATCTGCAGTTCTTTCTTAAACGTGTTCACAAATGGTGTGTGGCCGTGCCGGCGGCTTTGCGCAGGATGCGGTGCAGCCAGAGCTCGGCACTCGCGCTTGGCCACGCCGCCGCTCAGCGGGCCGGATGATTACGGGAAAAAACATCCACCTGCGGGCTGGATGATTTTGGGTTACAGGCCGCATTTGGCCCGGGGGCCGTAGGTTGCCGACCCCTGGTCTAGAGGATTAGGTGAACAAAAGAAAGCACCAATGTCCCTCCCTATGCTAGGACAGAAGGCATCATAGCAGGAGTAGGCCATTCAATCCATTGGGTCTGTTCCAGTATTGAATAAGATCTTAGAATTACATAGTGAATCTTGACTGATCCTCTACCTCAGGCAAACAAAGACTGCAGTCTGGCATTTCAATGTGGCAATAATGATGTTGAATAATAACTGCACTCAACATCATCAGGATTTGCAAACTTTGAATGCTGCCTGTGGTCATTAGGGATGCACGTACACCCCTTAACAAATCGGCATCAGGTAAACATCTCATCATAACTGTGTACATTCTGAGGATTCAGAAGACCTAAAGTAGCTAAAAACATGGGAACTTTGAAGGTTAATTTATACAAAGGATAGAAACATAGAAAACAGGTGTTGGGGTAGGCCATTCGGCCCTTGAGCTAGAATGGCCAATCAATATGATCGTGGCTAATCATCCAGAGTCAGTACCCCGTCCCTGCTTTCTCCCCATATCACTTGATTCCGTTAGCCCAAAGAGCTTCATCTAACTCTTGAAAACATCCAGTGAATTGCCTTCCACCACCTTCTGTGGCCTATGCCAAACTACCCTAAAAACGTTGTGCTCGTTGTGAGTGGAACATTTGATGAAAAAGAAGCTCTCACCATCTGCAAGTTAGGTCTGTAGATGATGAAAAGATGTCTGGACCAAGCTCCTTACTGGAGTAAAAGACAATGGTTGCTCAGCATCAGTTAGAAAATGTGTTTGAAGTGTTTCATGTTCTGCACACTGTGACACTATTTATCGTTGCTGAGTATGAGCGCCATGAAAGATAAGCTGATTAAGATGACTTTATGCAACTGTGTGTGACCTGCTCTAAAAGATCAGTGTGTGCCTTCTAAAAAGTGTTTATTCACAATAGTTTCATGTCAGTATTGATTTGTATACGAAGCTCTATCCGAACAACTTGAGGCGAGGAAACTGATGTGTGCAGCAAATTGATACTGGAAGTAGCACACATGCATATTAATTTGTATTATAATTAGGCACCACATGATAGGAGGTATGCTAATGACACAGAACAATATGCAAAAGTGTGTAACAACTTTTTTTTAATGAGGGTTGGAATCTCTTGGTTTTGCCTTCAGCTTTCTTTGTCTCAACTGCTCCATGTGTGTAGTCAAGAAGGTGCCTGGCACTCCCAAATGCCCCCTGCCAACATCACTGTGAACTGGTAGCTGGGATGAACAGGGTATGAGACCTCTTCTCCCTCTCACACCTGTTGAAAGTTGAATCGCGTTTATCGCAATTGGGAATTGCTTTTCCAAGTTTGGTTTTGTACTGTTTGGAACTTGCTTCTGACTGCCTGTGGGAGTGTGAAACTGTGAGGAGATTTTGACTACCTTCCTTTTGGCTTGGTCAAGGTATACATAGAAGCAGGCATAACCTTCCCCGAGGATGTATCTTCAAATGATATCACCATGAAAAAGCATTGGCATCTGAGAACTGCAGCCTGTCAAAGAAAGGGGCTGAGTTTTCGTAGGATGCGATAATCAAAACAAAAAAAGATGTGGGGGATCTCCCAAAAATGTTGAAAGCACCTCACAGGTTAGTCATCTTGCGTGAAAAAAGACAAAAGCCACCGTTTCAAGTTCTGGAAGCTCCTGGGCCTAAAATGTTTGTTGTGTCACTCCCCACGGATGCCGCCTGACCTGCTGGGTGCTTCCAGCATTTTCTGTTTTTGTTTCAGCAGGATTTATCTAAGGCTCATGCCAACTAATAGCCAAAATAACACCTCATGTTGACTGGCACGCAGTGGTAGGTCCAGACACTCGGTCTAATAATTGTGCACTGGGGATTACTCTGATTCTGTTTATTATCCTTGACTGGACTTTGCTGGCTTTACCTTGCACTAAACGTTATTCCCTCATCATGTATCTGTACACTGTAAATGCATTGATTGTAATCATGTATTGTCTTTTTGCTGACTGGATAGCGCATAACAAAAGCTTTTCACTGTACTTCAGTACAAGTGACAATAAATTAAGCTAATCTAAGCAGTTTGGCACTGTCCTAACTGGATGAAGTCAGCATGGTTTTGAGAAGGGGAGATCTTGCTTGACAAATTTGCTGGAGTTGATTGAAGAAGTAAATAGCAGGACATACAAAAGAGAGTCATTACATGTTTACTTAGATTATCACAAAAGCCTTTGATATGGTGCTGCACGTGAGGCTGCTAAGGAAGATGAGAGCCCATGGTATCAAAAGGCAGATACTAGCATGGATTGCAGGTTGGCTGGATTGCAGAAGATAAAGAGTGGCAATAAAGGGGGCTTTGTCTGGTTGGCTGCCAGTGAGTTCCGCAGGGGTCGGTGCTGGGGTTGCTACTCTTCATGTTGGATAGTAATGATTTGAACAAGGGAATAGAAGGCTTTCTGGCCAAGTTTGCGGATGATACGAAAATATGTGGAATGACAGGTAGTGTAGAGAAAGCAGGGACTCCGCTGAAGGACTTGGACAGGTTGGGAGAGTGGGCAGAGAAGTGACAGATGGAATATAATGTAGCAAAGTGTGGAGTCATGCATTTTGGTGGTAGGAATAAAGATATAGACTATTTTCTAAATGGGGAGAGAATCCAGAAATCGGAGGTGCAAAGGGACTTGGGAGTGCTGGTGCAGGATTCCCAACAACTTAATCTGCAAGTCGAATCAGTAATAAAGAAAGCAAACGCAACGCTAGCATTTAGTTCAAGAGGGCTTGTATACAAAAACAATGCTGAGTCTCTATAAGGCGCTGGTAAGGCCGCATTTGGAATATTGTGAGCAATTGTGGACACCATATCTGAGGTAGCATGTGCTGGTTCTGGAGAGGGTCCAGACGAGGTTTACAAGAATTATCCCAGGAATGAGTAGGTTAACATATGATGTGCGTTTGTCAGCACTGGGCCTGTCCTCGCTGGAGTTTAGAAAAATAACGGTGGACCTCATTGAAACATACAGAATTGTGAAAGGCTTTGATAGAGTGGATGTGGAGAGGATGTTTCCACTAGTGGGAGAGTCTAGGATTAGAGGTCATAGCCTCAGAATTAAAGGATGTTCTTTTAGGAAGGCGATGAGGAGACATTTCTTTTGTCGGTGGTGAATCTGTGGAATTCCTTGCCACAGCAGGTTGTGGAGGCCAAGTCAGTATATATTTTTTATGGCAGAGATAGATAGATTCTTGATTAGTACAGTTGACAGAGGTTATGGGGAGAAGGCAGGAGAATGGGGTTAGGAGGGAGAGATAGATCAGCCATGATTGAATGGCATAAATGATGGGCCGAATGGCCTAAATCTACTCCTATCACTTATGACTCTATAACTGCACAAGTTGCTAGCCTCTTGGCAAACAAAGATCTTGAGTTTGTTTTGTATTTTTTTTTCTTTTTGCTCTATCTAGCTGAAGGGGGTAATAGATGCTGCAGCTTCACAGGTGCAAGTGAACCCCTGATATCTCACTAAAACAGCTAAGTATGGACAGATGATGATTTAATTGACTTTGGGTTCCAGTTAAGAACAATCCTGTGATAACATATATTTCTTTAAATCCATTATGAATCTATTAGCTGTTGCTTTCACAAGTAATTGCAGTCAGCAATCTGAAAGGCTTACAAGCCATCTCTGTCATGAATGTTTATCTCAGCACAGCGCACCTTTAACCTGACCATAGTTTGTCCATGATAATGTGCTAATATCAGACTGGCTCATTATGACATGTTTCTGTCTTGTGTTGGAAGACGTCGGCTTAGTTCTAATTCATATCCATTACATTGCTGCAGAAAAATGAATGAAATATACTTTGCAATCAATCAGTTCAGCTAACTCGTAAATATGAAAACAAAAATAAAGCTGAATTTGAATACTTAACATCTAAATTATTCCATCACCATTTTCTTGTTACAAAAAATACAACAAATAAATCCACCAGATCTAAAGCAAATTCTGTTTGGTTACATGACAAGTACTTTCAGTTCATCCAGACATGAACATTTCTTACCATTGACTCGTATCCAAATACTAATAGGCCTCAGTCTTAGAACTTATTCTGGCCCCATGTTTCCAGTATTGTGGTGATAACAATCTCCCTATCACTGTTTTAACAAATGCAAATAAAGTTGCCTGTTCCAAAGCAGTGCTGGCCAACTCCTTCACGTAACATTATTCTGGTTCACGGCAAAGAGCATTAAGGGGCTGTCCCACTTGGGCGACCTAATTGGCAAGTTTAGAAGAAAAAATGACATGTTGAAGACCTCCTTCGACTATGAAGATGACCACCTTCGACCTCCTTTGACTATGTTGAAGACCAGCTTTGACTAGCTATGACTAGCTCCGACTAAATTGGACACCGAATAGTGGAGAGTGAAGACGACCTCCTTCGATCTCCCTTCGACCTCCCTTCGACTATGTACGACTACATTCGACTACCTTTGACTACCCTCGATTACCTACAACTAACATGCCGACCTACTACGACCTACTATGACTAAACCTACGAGTAAAAAAAGTATTGATTTTTTCCATGGCGACCTTTTTTAACTCGGGGGCATTTTTTAACATATTGAAAAAAACGCCGCAGCCTAGCTGAGGCCTCGAGTGCGCGGAGACCACTCTCGAGCATGAAGGAGAGTTACGAAGACCTCCTACGACCTGGTGTCGACCATACTGTGAGTATGAGTCGAGGGCAAACTCGCCAGAACTCGCGGATAAGGTCGCCCAAGTGGGACAGCCCCTTTAGCGGTCACATTTACACCCCTAGGGTCACAATTCTTTTCAGTTCTGACCTCAGACTGTGTATGAGCTGGTATTTGTAGTTTATCAAGGTCACAGACAGATATCAAATAGCACATAAGTGCCTGCACTGCAGTCATAAGATCATGTCCTAAGTGATAGGTGTAGAATTAGGCCATTCGGCCCATCAAGTCTACTACGCCTTTCAATCGTAGGTGAATTCCATTAAAACTAGTCCATGGCAGTCGCCTAAAGAGTCACCTAAGTGAGACAGGCCCTTTAGGAATAGGAATAGAATTAGGCTATTCAGCCCATCAAGTCTACTCCGCACTTCAATCATGGCTGATCTATCTCTTCCTCCTAACCACATTCTCCTGCCTTCTCCCCATAACCTCTGACACTCGTACTAATCAATGATCTATTTATCTCTGCCTTAAATATATCCAATGACTTGGCCTCCACTGCCTTCTGTGGCTAAGAATTCCCCAGATAAAGTCAAAGTTATGCTTAATGCAAATTTTGGTTGCAGACAATTGCCCCGCAGATACTTGCCATCCTTTGAACCAGGAATCTCTTTCTGCCAATTCTGTCCTTATGATGCCTCAGCAGGTTCCTCTGGCCACGGGTCAGAGGTCAAAGCTGTGAGCAAAGATGGCCGCAATGCTGGAAAATGGACCCTGTGAGTATTGTTTCTACTGTTGAATGGGGGAGTTTGGAATTGGCACTGACACATCGTTTGATTTTTTTAAAAAGATGCATTAGGACATTGCTAACACGGTTTCAATGCTTGAAAAATGGCACAAAATCATTTCTACAATGTCTGTGAATCCCTCCCATCATTGTGACATTCACTAATTCCTTGCCAATACTCCCAGTGCTGCTTGTGTTGTGCTGTGAATTAGATTATAATTAGATTCCTTTATTGTCATTCATACCTTTCGGTCTGAACGAAATTATGTTGCCTGCAGTCATACACAGAATCAATAATAACAAAAAATACAATAAACACAAATTAAACATCCACCACAGTGAGTTCACCAAGCACATCCTCACTGTGATGGAGGCAAAGTCTTAGTCTCCGTCTCTTCCCTCCTTGTTCTCCCTCTGCGCTGAGGCGATTGATCCAGGCCGAAGATGCCGTCCACCAGTCCAGCGGACCTCCGTGGTGATGTCGCCGCCGCCGAAAGCGGAATGCCATCTCCGCTCCGAGATGGCCCGCCACAGCATCAGCTCCGGGCCGCCGCCCCAGCTCCGGGCCGCCGCCCCCGCTCCAAGCCGCCGCCCCAGCTCCGGGTCCCGCAGTCTCCGTTCCGGACTGCCACCCTAGCTCCAGGTCCTGCAGTCGCCGCTCCAGGTCCTGCAGTCTCAGCTCCGAGCCTCGCTGCATCAGCTCCAGGCCGCTGCCGAAAGCCAGAACGCCGCACCAGCAAGTCGGGCCTTAGCCCCGAAGACGGCCAGCCTCTCGTTGGTAAGTCCTGGCTAGCTCTGCCTCCGGAGCCTCGGGGTCGGTCGCAGGTTGGAAGCCGCCAGCTCCGCCATTAGGCCTCAGCGCAGACGGAGGCAGAGAAGGGGGATACGACACGAAAAAGTCGCATTCCCCCGAAGGAAGAGACAGAGAACATGTTTCACCCCCTCTAACACAACCCAACAAACTAAAACTTAACCAAAACAAGACAAAAAAAACAACAGAAAAAAGTAAAGACAGACGGACTGCAGGCGAGCCGCAGCTGTAGGCTGCATGCTGAGGTCAAAGCTGTGAGAAAACGTGGACAATATTTTCTGTTCCATTTCTTTGGTCACATGCGTTCCTCCTGTTATTTTTGATTTTTGATATTTTTTTATTTTTTAGATATACACGCGGAAACAGCCCCTTTAGCCCACTGAGTCCGCGCCAACGAGCAATCCCCGCACAATAACACTATCCTACACACATTAGGGACTATTTACACATATGCCAATTAACCTACATACCTGTATGACTTTGGAATGTGGGAGGAAACCAAAGATCTCGGAAAAACCCACGCAGGTCACGGGGAGAACGTACAAACTCCATACAGACAGCACGCGTAGTGGGGATCAAACCCGGGTCTCTGGTGCTGCAAACGCTGTAAGGTAGCAACGCTTCCGCTGCGCCACCATGGCCGATCTATGGAACATGGAACTATTTCTCTCTCTGGCATTTCGGCCTAGTTAGTTTTAAGATCCCACCTTGGATCAGTCCCTGTCACATTTAATAGCCGAGGTGTGTGCAACACTCTGTCTATTACTTCAGGTCACGTATGTTTGACCCTTCAAATTACATTCAGTTTAAGCCTTCAGCAGTATTGAAAGCTGCTACCTGCATGAGAGGACAGCACTGGCTCTGATTTACATCAATGATTTAGATCTCACTGGAGGTGTATTTTAGGCATTACACTAAGGGTGATATTGGTTAGAGGTCAATGTTAGGACAAATGAAAACCTCAAACAAAAGGACTAAAGGGTCTGTCCCACTTACTTGTCCTTGGCACGCAAATTACGCAACCTCGTGGTCGCGTTGAGCTGCGATGGTCCCGCGAAGGTTGGGCTCGACTACACGCGTAAGCACAGCCGTCTGGTGCGTGTGACGTCATTTGAAGATGGACACAAAGCTGGAGTAACTCAGCGGGCCCCGCTCTGGGAGTAGAAGTGGGGGCAGATCCGGACCGCAATGGCTGTGAGCCCCAGGCCGAGCTCCGTGATCGTTTGCCTGCTTCTGCTGCTGTTGAAGGTGAGACGTTGCGTCACGCCAGGGTCTTGACCCTGTCCCACTTTGGCCGTCAGTTCCGCGACAAGCCGTTGGCGCGCAAAGATTTCGTTCACTACAAACATTTCGGAGCCCCGCGCGATGTCGCACACAATTACATATCCCTCCGCGCATCTAAGTAGGACCAGCCCCACGTGGCCATACAATGCCCGTGCGCCACAACGCGACCATGAGATCGCGTAATTTGCATGCCAAGGAAACATAAGTGGAACAGGCCCTTTTGTCATTTTAACAATTGACATGAACATTCCTAGAAATATGAGCACATTTGGGCAGCACGGTGGTACAGTGGTAGAGTTGCTGCCTTACAGCACCAGAGGCCCGGGTCCTGGTTTTGATCCTGACTACAGGTGCTTGTCAGTATGGAGATTCTACGTTCTCCCTGTGACCTTCATGGGTTTTCTCTGTGATCTGTGGTTTCCTCCCACATATCAAAGACATATAGGTTTTTAGGTTCATTGACAGTGTAAATTGTCCCTAGTGTGTGCAGGGTAGTGTGAATGTGCAGGGATCGTTGATCAGTGTGGATTCCGCAATGTATTTCCAAACTAAACTAAACTAATTCTTAATGGCACATTAATGTGGTATCTGCCTATTTTTTCTGGCATCATGCAAAGTTCGAGACTTTTTGTTCCCAGTTCATATTGAGTTCTATTTACTCCCCGATTTGCTGGAATGTCAAACTTTCTATAATGTATGAAGGTCAAGTGCCCTGATGATGGGTTAACCAGCAGCTTTCCCCACAGATGTTTTAAATCCCCCAATGCTTTGGCATCTGGGAGCAAGGTGGTGCTTTTGAAACCAACTTCTTCTTTTCCTGTCCATCTTGTTACAAATGTTGACATCGCTGTCATCGTCCATCCTGAAAAGGACACATGTTTCCGGCGACAATCAGTGGAAGCCACAACTTGTTGCAATACATGATGGTGGCAGCAGAATTAACTCAGGATACTTCCAGTTTTCAGCCCCGCGACGTGGAGACTTCTGCTATGGGGCCTCTGAAACCAACGGAAATATCAGATGTAGTCTTTGAAGGTAAAACATTTAAAATCATTGATAGAAGTAAAATCTGGCCCCTTCACATCTTCTGTATCTACTTTCTGAACACTTGGAGGTTACAGATATCAGATGGACATCACAGGGAGGTGGGAGATTGCAACCTTCACATGGTCCGCCTTGTTTCGATGAATGCAATCAACCTGGTGTGCACAATCAAATAAGATCAAATAAAACAAGTTGTCCTACAACTTTAGGCTGTGCACGTCATATGCAAGAAGAAGAAGACATCACAGGCTTGAGAAGAGTTACCTGGTGATACTTCTTGCTGTTGATAAAAGTAGTATAAGAACTTAAGAACCAGGAAGCTCATAAGCTTATTCAACGCCTCAAGCCTTCTCTGCCATTCAATACGGTTAGCTCATCCAATCTTACCCTCACAAACCACTTTCCCACTCTCTCCCCTTAAGGGAGGAATGGTGGTGTAGCAGTAGACATGCTGCCTTACAGCGCCAGAGACCCGGGTTTGACCCTGACTACGGGTGCTGCCTGTAGAGTTTGTACGTTCTCCCTGTGATCTGTGTGGGTTTTCTCTGAGAGCTCCGGTTTCCTTCTACACTCCAAAGACATTCAGGTTTGTAGGTTAATTGGCTAGGTATAAATGTGCAAATGTAAACTTGTTCCGAATGTGTGTAGGGTAGTTTTAATGTGATGGGATCACTGGTCGGTGCGGACTCGGTGGGCCGAAGGGCCTGTTTCCGCCCTGTATCTCTGAACTAAACTAAACTAAAATAAACTGAAATAAAATAAACCTCTTGACCCTCTTGAAGTTTGAATGTCTGAAAGTCACAGCTAAATTCATTATTTCCACCTCCACAACTCACTGAAGTAGAACATTCTAGATTCATAACTCTTTGAGAGTAGATTCTTGTGCTTATCTCTGTCCTATATAACCATATAACATATAACCATATAACAATTACAGCACAGAAACAGGCCATCTCGACCCTTCTAGTCCGTGCCAAACACATATTCTCCCCTAGTCCCATATACCTGCGCTCAGACCATAACCCTCCATTCCTATCCCGTCCATATAACTATCCAATTTATTTTTAAATGATGAAAACGAACCTGCCTCCACCACCTTCACTGGAAGCTCATTCCACACAGCTACCACTCTCTGAGTAAAGAAGTTCCCCCTCATGTTACCCCTAAACTTCAGTCCCTTAATTCTCATGTCATGTCCCCTTGTTTGAATCTTCCCTACTCTCAGTGGGAAAAGCTTTTCCACGTCAACTCTGTCTATCCCTCTCATCATTTTAAAAACCTCTATCAAGTCCCCCCTTAACCTTCTGCGCTCCAAAGAATAAAGCCCTAACTTGTACAACCTTTCTCTGTAACTTAGTTGCTGGAACCCAGGCAACATTCTAGTAAATCTCCTCTGTACTCTCTCTATTTTGTTGACATCCTTCCTATAATTAGGCGACCAAAATTGTACACCATACTCCAGAATTGGCCTCACCAATGCCTTGTACAATTTTAACATTACATCCCAACTTCTATACTCAATGCTCTGATTTATAAAGGCCAGCACACCAAAAGCTTTCTTTACCACCCTATCTACATGAGATTCCACTTTCAGGGAACTGTGCACAGTTATTCCCAGATCCCTCTGTTCACCTACATTCTTCAATTCCCTACCATTTACCATGTACGTCCTATTTTGATTTGTCCTGCCAAGATGTAGCACCTCACACTTATCAGCATTAAACTCCATCTGCCATCTTTCAGCCCACTCTTCCAACTGGCATAAATCTCTCTGTAGACTTTGAAACTCTACTTCATTACCCGCAACCCCACCTATCTTAGTATCATCTGCATAGTTACTAATCCAATTTACCACACCATCATCCAGATTATTGATGTACATGACAAACAACAGTGGACCCTACACAGATCCCTGTGGCACCCCACTCGTCACTGGCCTCCAACCTGACAAACAACCATCCACCATTACTCTCTGGCATCTCCCATTCAGCCACTGTTGAATCCATCTTGCTACTCCACCATTAATACCCAACCATTGCACCTTCTTAACCAACCTTCCATGAGGAACCTTGTCAAAGGCCTTACTGAAGTCCATATACACAACATCCACTGCTTTACCCTCATCAATTTCCCGAGTAACATCTTCAAAAAATTCAAGAAGATTAGTCAAACATGACCTTCCAGGCACAAATCCATGTTGACTGTTCCTAATCAGACCCTGTTTATCCAGATGCTTATATATATTATCTCTAAGTATTCTTTCCATTAATTTTCCCACCACTGACGTCAAACTAACAGGTCTATAATTGCTAGGTTTACTCTTAGACCCCTTTTTAAACAATGGAACAACATGCGCAGTACGCCAATCCTCCGGCACTATTCCCGTTTCTAATGACATTTGAAATATTTCTGCCATAGCCCCTGCTATTTCTACACTAACTTCCCTCAATGTCCTAGGGAATATCCTGTCCGGACCTGGAGACTTATCCACTTTTATATTTCTCAAAAGTGTCAGTACTTCCTCTTCTTTGATCCTCATAGTTCCCATAAGCTACTCTACTTGTTTCCCTTACCTCACATAATTCAATATCCTTCTCCTTGGTGAATACCGAAGAAAAGAAACTGTTCAATATCTCCCCCATCATATGTTCAACCTGTTCTTTTGAAACAATAGCCATCAGTTCTAATTACCCCAATTAAGAAAACATCCTCTCATCATCCACCCTGTCGTTCATCTCAAGAATCTTCCATGTTTTAATAAGATCAACTCTCACTGTGTATCCCTCCAATGAGTATGGTTCCAATCTGCTCAGCCTTTGCATACTACAAACTGACCTGAATGAATTAATGATTTAAAAAAAAAATCATAAATTCTTATTCAAATATTAAAATAATATATACAGCACAGTAAAAACTGAACTCACCACCATAATACACGACAAATGATAAACTATTATACAACTATTATATCAAGGATGCATTCAAACCCCTGCAGTGCCCAGCGGTCCTGGAAATCCCCCTGGGAGCCAGTGGACAATGCGTAGTCCCTCTCTAACCATCCGGGCATGGACGTAGCCCCGGAAAAGTGGCAGACAGCTGGCTTGGGCAGAGCCACCTGGCGCTGTGACTCGCGGATGGCCAGCTTGGCCAGGCCCAGGAGCAACCCAACCAGGACACCCTCGGCCTTACCTTCTCCCTTACGCACAGGGTGTCCAAAGATGAGGATGGTAGGTGTGAAGTGCCGCCTGAAGGCAAGGAGCAGCCCCTTTAGATAATGGAACAGGGGCTGAAACCTCACACTCTCCATACACACGGGAATGAATATTTTGTTGTCTCATGTGACAAGTCACAGTGAAATCCTTTGTTTTGCATAGAAGGTATGCAAAGAGTCGCCACATAGAGGGTGCCAACTAAGTTATGAAGTATCCCGCACCAGATCCTCTTTTGTTCCCCCTCCACCCCCCATGATGGTTCCCCCAAGCCAGGTCCACCTTAGTCAACTTTCTCTGCATTATTTCCAGTGCAAATAAACCTTTACTGTACTCTGCATAGGGTCTCCGCAGCACCCTGTAAACTTCCATCGTTTTATGCTCCATAACCCTGACAGTAAAGGCGAACATTCCATTATCCCTCTCAATGGAAGGTATTTTTGTACGTGCTTGCGTGTTCTCTCGCCAGCAACCGCCTATCAATGCCGCAGCTTGGGGAAGTCAGCAATCCTGTCGATGTTGACGGTCTGGACTCTGACATGTGGAGAATGGGGAAGTGGAGTGGGTGGATGGGTACATGCTATATATATATATATTATATGATATTATATATTATATTAGAAATAGAAAATTTGAAAATAGGTAGAGAAGTAGACCATTCGGCCCTTTGAGCCAGCACCGCCATTCAATGTGATCATGGCTGATCATCCACAATCAGTACCCCGTTCCTGCCTTCTCCCCATATCTCTTGAGTCTGCCAACCCTAAGAGCTCTATCTAACTCTCTTATAATTCTCTTATAATTATATATAATTATATATAATTATATATACAGTATATGGTGCATTAAGAAAGTATTCTAAAATGGATTAAATTATTATTTTTTTATCATCAATCTGCACACAATACCCCATAATATGAAAGCGAAAATAGGTGTATAGAAATTTTTGCAAAGTAATTTAAAAGAAATAACTGGAATATCACATTTACATAAGTATTCAGACCCTTTGCTATGACACTCAAAATTGAGCTTAGATTCATCCTGTTTCCATTGAATATCCTTGAGATGTTTCCCTAACTTTAGTGGAGTCCACCAGTGGTAAATTAAATTGATTGTCAAGATTTGGAAAGGCACACACCTGTCTAGATAAAGTCCCACAGTTGACAGTGCATGTCAGAGCAAAAACCAAGCCATGAAGATGAAGAAATTGTCTTCATCATCAGGATTGTATCGAGACACAGATCTGGGAAGGGTATAAAACAATTTCTGCAGCATTGCAGGTCCCAAAGAGCACAGTGGTCTCCATCATTCTTAAATGGAAGAACTTTGGAACCACCAGGGCTCTTCATAGAGCTGATCGCCCGGCCAAACTGAGCAATCGGGGGAGAAGGGCCTTGGTCAGGAGGTGACCAAGAACCCGATGGTCACTCTGACAGAGCTCCAGAGTTCCTCTGTGGAGATGGGAGAAACTTTCAGAAGGACAAGTATATCTGTAGCACTCCACCAATCAGGCCTTTATGGTAGTGGCCAAATGGAAGCCATGCCTCAGTTAAAGGCACAGGACTGCCCGCTTGGAGTTTGCCAAAAGGCATGCGAAACAATATTCTCTGATCTGATGAAACCAAGATTGAACTCTTTGGCCTGAATGCCAAGTGTCACGTCTGGAGGAAACCAGGCACCGCTCGTCATCTAGCCAATACCATACCTAAGGTGAAGCATGGTGCTGGCAGCATCATGCTGTGGGGATGTTTTTCATCGGCAGGAATTGGGACATTAGTCAGGGTCGAGGGAAAGATGAACGGAGCAAAGTACAGAGAGATCCTTGATGAAAACCTGCCCCAGAGCTTTTAGGACCTCAGTTTGGGGTGGAGGTTCACCTTCCAACAGGAAAACAACCCTAAGCACACAGCCAAGGCCACGCAGGAGTGGCTTCGTGACAAGTCTGTGAATGTCCTTGAGTGGCCCAGCCAGAGCCCAGACTTGAGCCCGATCGAATATCTCTTGAGAGACCTGAAAATAGCAGTGCATCGACGCTCCCCATCCAGCCTGACAGAGCTTGAGAGGATCTGCAGAGAAGAATGGGAGAAATTACCCAAATACAGGTGTGCCAAGCTTGTAGCATCATACCCAAGAAGACTTGAGGCTGTAATCGCTGCCAAAGGTGCCTCAACAATGTACTGAGTGAAGGGTCTGAATACTTATCTAAATGTGATATTTCAGTTATTTCTTTTTAATTACTTTGCAAAAATTTCTAAACAGCTGTTTTTGCTTTTTTATTATGAGGTATTGTGTGCAAACTGATGATAAAAAAAATAATTTAATCCATTTTAGAATAAGGCTGTAACGTAACAAAATGAGGAAAACGTGAAAGAGTCTGAATATTTTCTGAATGCACTATATATATATATATATGTATATATATATATATATATATAAAGTACTCCAGATTTTTGTGTCTCTCTTCGTGCATCAAAATGGGTTGGTTATCTGGACGAGATCCACCACCATAAATATATATGTTTATATATATGCTTGTAACTATAACACACTCTGATCTTGAACGTGTATTTATTTATTTATTTGTTTGAGTGTGATCATATCTTCTCGAAAAAAAGACGCGGTATCGGTAACATTTTTACATATTTCGATAGAGATTTATCCCGTGAAGTCCAAGATTGCATTATCTGAAAAATTCATGCAGTATTTCTCGAGTTATTAATCAAAATGTGTCAACATCAACAGAAGTGAGATAAGATGGAAGAAACTAGGCTTTCCTCCCCATCTCTTATGGATCCGAGTGAGGGACCCTGAGAATAATTCCTTCAGGATCTAACAAGGCCATCATGGATAGCTCAGCGGTTAATAGACAATGGACAATAAGTGCAGGAGTAGGTTGAGCCTGCAATGTGATCATGGCTGATCATCCCCAATCAGTACCCCGTTCCTGCCTTCTCCCCATATCCCCTGACTCCGCTATTTTTAAGAACCCTCTATAGCTCTCTCTTGAAAGTATCCAGAGAACCGGCCTCCACCTAAGGCAGAGAATTCCACAGACTCACAACTCTCTGTGTGAAAAAGTGTTTCCTCGTATCCGTTCTAAATGGTTTACCCCTTATTCTTAAACTGTGGCCCCTGGTTAAGAATTTACGGACAAAACTTAGACAGTAAAAACACTCTGAAAACAGTCTCCGCGCTGCTGGCAGAAGCTTCGCCACTTTAACCTTAGCTTTGTTGACCTCCCAAGCTGAAAGTTGTTTGCTGGCCATGAACCACATCAGTACCATACTTTTGAGTTTAAACGGCTGTAACCAAATAAAGCCATAAATCCTGCAAACTGACTGGATGCCATTGACTGCAATGGGAATCTGCGTGGCAGGAGTGGACCTTTATTAGCTTTGGTAATCCCGGTGGTGGAGCAGTGCAAATGTGGCAGCAACCCATGGCACGGTGCCATCAATAATGCTTACCGCATTATTTCCTGAAACTCTTGCATATTAGGAATGATGCACCACCGCCTGGTGCCTGCCATAGATACAACTTTGCAGCAAATCAACTCAATCCACTAAATGTTCACAAAGGGGGAAGTTCACGTGCGCAGCCTTCCTTGCTGACCGTCACTTCACTGCTCCAGCTGCCGGGAGACAAGCGGTGGAAGACGGAGGCAGAACCAGAGGTCACGTCAAGACAGTGTCAGCAAGGTAAACAGCACAGAAAGTTCTTATTTAAAATAATCGCAAAGACCTTCAGTACCTGACCTGAGATCATTAGTGATGGTTGGCACAGCATCTCACACGTCAGTTCACAACAGGCTGACGATTGCAAGGATGCCTTTATATTTTGCTGGTTCTCTGCCCCAGATCTATGCCTCCAGCACAGACCAAGGGCAGAAGACTGCTGGGCGATGAAGTAAACTCATGGCTCACTGTGCCATTTTCTGGATCCATCTGTGCCTCAGAACTGAATTAAGTCACAATAGACAATAGGTGCAGGAGTAGGCCATTCGGCCCTTTGAGCCAGCACCGCCATTCAATGTGATCATGGCTGAACACATTGATCACAATGTAAACTGAGTTAGTCTTTAATACTTTTAAAGGAAGGTTCCACTGACTGTGCGGGTCTAAGATTCCCTGAGATATGTGCCAAACACTCAGCCTAATGGGGTGGCTTGTTGAATCTGTCGTGACCGTTGCAGCTATTTAAGGGTCTGATGGCGGATACCCAAGAGGTAGACAGGGAAGCTGATGATGACACTCCTGATACCAGGCAAAGCCACATAATTGAGGAACAGGATGCAGATGTTAACAGAATAAAAACAGGAAATGGCGGAAGTATTCGGCAGGTCAGGCCGCACCTGCGGAAAGAGAAACGGTGTCTACATTTCAGGCCAGTGGAAAAGATCTTTGATCTGAACTGGTAGCTCTGTTTCTTTGCCCCAAATGCTGCCTGACCTGCAGAATATTTTCAGCATTTGCTGTTTTTATTTTATGTTTGCCAACATCTGCACTTTTATTTAAATTTGCACTGTAATTGATAACAGTATGCATAAGTGAAACTCGCCATTCCACAGGAACGAAAGCCTTTGCTCTTTTTTGAACGGCATCCATCTGAATATTCACTAGTCTCATTATACTTGAGATAAAGAAACATAATTCAGAGCCACTTTGTTTCTGCAGGACAGAAGTTTTACAAAATTAGAACCAGGAAGGTTAGAATCTGTTCTTTTGAAGAACACAGTTACAAACTAGTTTGTTATCATTGAGTTTTGCCTCTCATGCCTGATTTAATTACAGATTTGTCTTGACTATATTTACTATTGCTGGTGTTTTCTTGTGAGTGTTTCTGCAACCTTTTACTTTCTGCACTCTATCCCTTCACAGCTTTTACAGCAGTGTTTAGTTTAGTTTAGTTTAGTTTAGAGATACAGCGCGGAAGCCGGTCCTTCGGCCCACCGGGTCTGCACCAACCAGCGATCCACGCACATTATCACTATCCTACACACACTAGGGACAATTTTTACATTTACATGGCCAATTAACCTACAAACCTGTACATCTTTGGAGTGTGGGAGGAAACCGAAAATCCCGGAGAAAATGCACGCAGGTCACGGGGAGAACGTACAAACTCCATACAAACAGCACCCATAGTCGGGATCGAACCTGGCTCTCCGGCGCTGCATTCGCTGTGAGGCATCAATTCTACCGCTGCGCCACCGTGACTGCCCAGTGATGGTAAATAATAGGTCAAACACCAAAGGTCTTCTACTTTGCTTCTTGGGCCTCTTGGGGGTGCAGAGTGATGTGCTTCAGGATGGTGGTAACCTCACATTTATCCACATTATACTGCATCTGCCATGCATTTGCCCACTCACCCAGCCTATGCAAGACACCTTGCAGCCTCCTAGCATCCTCCTCACAGCTAACACTGCCCCCCAGCTTCGTGTAATCCGCAAAATTGGAGATTTTGCATTCAATTCCCTCGTCCAAATCATTAATATATATTGTAAATAGCTGGGGTCCCAGCACTGAGCCTTGCGGTACCCCACTAGTTACTGCCTGCCATTGAGAAAAGGACCCATTTACTCCTACTCTTTACTTCCTGTCTGCCAGCCAGTTCTTCCACATCAATACTGAACCCCCAATATCGTGTGCTTTAAGTTTGTATACTAATCTCTCATGTGGGACCTTGTCGAAAGCCTTCTGGAAGTCCAGATATAACACATCCACTGGTTCTCTCTTATCCACTCTACTAGTTACATCCTCGAAAAATTCTATAAGATTCGTCAGACATGATTTACCTTTCATAAATCCATGCTGACTTTGTCCAATGATTTCACCACTTTTCAAATGTGCTGCTATCCCATCTTTAATAACTGATTCTAGCATTTTCCCCACTACCGATGTTAGACTAACTGGTCCGTAATTCCCCGTTTTCGCTCTCCCTCCCTTTTTAAAAAGTGGGGTTACATTAGCTACCCTCCAATCCTCAGGAACTACTCCAGAATCTAAACAGTTTTGAAAGATTATCACTAATGCATCCACTATTTCTGGGGCTACTTCCTTAAGTACTCTGGGATGCAGCCTATCTGGCCCTGGGGATTTATCGGCCTTTAATCCATTCAATTTACCTAACACCACTTCTTGGCTAACCTGGATTTCACTCAGTTCCTCCATCTCATTTGACCCCCGGTCCCCTGCCATTTCCGGCAGATTATTTATGTCTTCCTTAGTGAAGACAGAACCAAAGTAGTTATTCAATTGGTCTGCCATGTCCATGGTCACCATGATCAATTCACCTGTTTCTGACTGCAAGGGACCTATATTTGTTTTAACTAATCTTTTTCTCTTCACATATCTATAAAATGTGGACATATCTTCATTCCATTGATCCTGAGTTGGCTGTTTAGTTTTTTTTGTTTGGAAATACAGTGCGGAAACAGGCCCTTCGGCCCACTGAGTCCACTCCGTCCAACCATCCGCACACATTAATGCGACCCTACACACACTGGGGACAATTTACACTTATGTTTGAGATTTTTTTCCCAGGGTGTCTAAAAATTACAGGTCATAGATTTATGGTGAGAGGATAGAAATTTAAAGGAGATGTGAGGGGCAGGTTTTTTCACACGGGGGTGATAGTTACATAGAACAGCTGCCAGAGGAGATGTTAGAGGCAGAAATAACAACAACATTCAAAAAGCATTTGGGCAGCTACTTGGATCAGAAAGGAGAAGATGCGGGCCTAGTGCAAGAAAGTGGGATAAGCCTAGATTGGCATAAATGTTGACATGTTTGCGTTAGTCCCAAGGGCCCAGTACAGCTGCATGACTCTTTACCTGCCGTCTCGGAGTGTGAAATGTAATTTCTCATTGTGAATTTATTGTCAGAGCAGGTGTTCCATGGAGGAATGTCCTGCAAGCCCAAGTATTCCATGAGACAGTCGCCGAGTCGAGGCTTGGTCTTTCCAATGTGGACTCTGTAGACAATGTAGACATGGTCTGGCCACATCAGGAACACCAGATGCAGTAGATGAGGTTAGAGGAGGTGCACGTGAACCTCAGTCTCACCTGGAAGGACTGTTGGGCTCTCTGGATGGAGGCAAGAGAAGAGGTAAGGGGACAGGTATTACATCTCCTGCGGTTGCAGCAGACAATACCTTGAGAGAGGGTGGTTTGGGTGGGAGTGGATGTGTGAACCAAGGAGTTGTGGAGGACGTGGTCTCTGGATGGCGAAAGGATCACGTCGAACATGGTGGAAACGTTGGAGAATGATGTGTTGGATGTCGAGGCGAGTGGAATGAGGGGGGAGGGACAGGGGGACTCTATCCTTGTTCTGTCTGTGTGGGGGGAGGAGCGAGAGCTGAACTACAGGACACAGAGAAGACATGGGTGAGGGACCCATATATGACAGCAGGAGGGGGGGAAATCACATTTACTAAAGATAGAGCACATCTGGGATGTCCTAGAATAGAAAACCTCATCTTGGGAGCAGATGTGGCTGAAACATGGAAATAGAGAGTAGGGGGTAGCATCTTTGCACGAGACAGGATGGGAGGAGGTGTAGTCCATAAAACTGTGATAGGAATTGATAGGTTTATAGTAGACATCAGTCAAAAGTCAGTTCCTCGTGATGGAGACAGAGAGATCAAGAAAGGGAAGAGAGGTGCCAGAGTTAGTCCAAATGAGTTGGAAGTTAATGGTGAATGAGGAAAGATAACTGGGCCACAGGCAATGATGGCCCAGTTTTACACTATCATCATAGAGTTTGTCATCACTTCCTCTATCATGGTCTGGTTCAGCTCAGCCGCCAAACTTGATTCCCGGAGGCTGCAGCGCATCATTCGCTCAGCTGAGAATGTTGTTGGTTGCACCCTCCCTCCCATCGGTGAACTGTACACAGCAAGGGCCAGGAAGCGAGTGGGTAAGATCATCTCTGACCCCTCTCACCCAGGACACAAACACTTTGAAGTCCTCCCCTCTGGGAGGCGACTCAGGACTATCAAAACCTTCACAACCAGACACAAGAGCAGCTTCTTCCCACCAGCGGTAGCTCTGTTTCACAGCTGCACACTACACCACTACATCCGGTCTGTAAGCCAAGCACTTGTGAATTCTCCAAGTGTACTTTAGATATCTACACGCGCAATATATAGCAAAGCTGCCCCCTTTTACTCTTGCACATATTTTTACATTTTTTAATTATAATGTTTTTGTTATTGTCTGTTGTATATCGGGTATTTGCCATGTGTGAGCAAAGCACCAAGTCAAATTCGTTGTGTGTGTGTATATACTTGGCCAAAGTAATGACTCTGATAAATTGATTCTGATTAATGAAGTCAGCAAGTTCTGCATGGGTGCAAGAGGCTGCTCCAATGCATTTGAGAAAGAGTTGGGGGATGTGTGATGTTTGGAGGACTGTGTGGGGTGGGAGGACCCGTTGCCGCTCCCACAGGACAAAAGGAGATGTTTGTATATAATTTATCGTGTGTGTGTGTGTGTGTGTGTGTGTGTGTGTGTGTGTGTGTGTGTGTGTGTGTGTGTGTGTGTGTGTGTGTGTGTGTGTGTGTGTGTGTGTGTGTGTGTGTGTGTGTGTGTGTGTGTGGTGTGTGTGTGTGTGTGTGTGTGTGTGTGTGTGTGTGTGTGTGTGTGTGTGTGTGTGTGTGTGTGTGTGTGTGTGTGTGTGTGTGTGTGTGTGTGTGTGTGTGTGTGTGTGTGTGTGTGTGTGTGTGTGTGTGTGTGTGTGTGGTGTGTGTGTGTGTGTGTGTGTGTGTGTTCACATTATGTGTGGAGTTGTCTTGCTGCCAGCATTGAGTAATATAATAAAGACGTCTGTTGTACCTTGAAGACTCTCACGTTCTATGCAGACTTACAAGATGTACCTTGAAGACTCTCACGTTCTATGCAGACTTAAAAGATGAACACGAGACGATGGTGCCAGTGTACATTTGGAAAATGGATTGTTTGACATAACCAACATAAAGGCAAGCATAGTTTTGGACCATGACTACACTGTGAATGTGAAGAAAGAGCAAGGAGTCAAGGGAAGTAGTTCAGGGTGAGAACAAATTCCGCTATGTGGAGTTGAGTGTTGGTAGAGGGAAATTGATTAGATTTCTCTTCAAGGAAGAACCAGAGGACCTTGAGAACTTTCTGGTGAGGGATGGAGGTGTAAAGAGACTTGATGTTCATGGTAAAAATGAGGCAATGCGATCTAGAAATTGAAAGTTGTGGAAGAGTTTAAGGGCATGTTAGGTGTCTCGAATGTGGGTAGGAAGGTACTGAACAAGTGGGGATCCTTACCCAAGACATGTTATTGGAATCATACCTTCACATCATTGTTAGCCATGTTTAGTTTAATGTGAAATATGTACAGAAAGTGAAATAAGTAAAATAATAAATATTGGGCTAATGGGCACAGTAAAAGTCTAAAAATATATATTTTAAATTCTCCACCTAAGTTCAAACCTTCTTCTTCTTCTTGCGTATGGCATGCACAGCCCAGAGTTGTAGGTAAACTTGTTCTATTTGATCTTTTGTTTGTGCACGTTGAGTTGATTGCATTCGTCGAAACAGGGTGGACCCGTGAAGGTTGTAATTTCCCATCCCAGTTAAAACCTGACTTTATATTATTAAAATGTAATCTTGAATTTAGAGAGGTTGTGCAGAGAAGATGATATTAAAAATGTCTACGCTAAGTGAGCAAGATAATTTTTCCTCCCACCTTTTGATCATCTAGCAGGCATGTGCCGTCATTTAATACCCTCTCGTCTCAGTTTTGAGTCTCTCAGTGAGATATTAGCCATAGAGACATGGAATGATATAGCACCGAAACGGGGCCTGTATCCCAACTCACCATGTCATCTAGGTTATCTACCTAAACTTGTCCCATTTGGACGCAATTGGCCCATAGCTCTCTTTAGTTTAGTTCAGAGATACAGCGCGGGAACAGGCCCTTCGGCCCACCAAGTCCGCGCCGACCAGCGATCCCCGCACATTAACACTATCCTACACACACTAGGGACAATTTACCCATACACCAAGCCAATTAACCTACCTGTAAGTCTTTCGAGTGGAAGGAAGATTTAGGAGAAGATTTAGGAGAAAACCCATGCGGTCACAGGTAGAACGAACAAACTCCATGCAGACAGCACCCGTAGTCGGGATCAAACCCGGGTCTCCGTCTCTGCAAGCGCTGTAAAGCAACAACTCTCCCGCTGCGCCACTGTGGTTCTATTGGTCCTATTCATATATCTGCCTAAATTCTTTTAAACATTGCAATTGCATCTGCCTCTACAAGCTCCTATTCTAGCTCATTCCATATACCCACCACTCAGCTGTCCTTTATTTTTTTCCCCACCAGCTTAAGCCAATGCCCGAAGATAGACACAAAAAAGCTGCAGTAACTCAGCAGGACAGGTAGCATCTCTGGATAGAAGCAATAGATGATGTTTCGGGTCGAGACCCTTCTTCAGTTTAGTTAGGGATAAGGGAAACAAGAGATATAGATGCTGATGTGGAGAGATAAAGAACAATAAATGAAAGATATGCAAAAAAGTTATGATGACAAAGGACACAGGCCATATTAAGCTGTTTGATGGGTGAAAATGAGAAGCTGGTGCGACTTGGATGGGGGAGGGATAGAGAGAGAGGGAATGCCGGGGCTACCTGAAGTGAGAGAAATCAATATGCATACCACTGGGATGTAAGCTGCCCACGCGAAATATGAGATGCTGTTCCTCCAATTAGCGTTTAGCCTCACTCTGACAATGGAGGAAACCGATGACAGAAAAGTCTGTGTGGGAATGGGAAGGAGAATTAAAGTGTCCAGCAACCGGGAGATCAGGTTGGTTCAGGGGAACCGAGCGAATGTGTTCTGCGAAACGATCACCCAGTCTGCGTTTGGTTTCACCGATGTATAAGAGTCCACATCTTGAACAACAGATAAAGTAGATGAGGTTGGAGGAGGTGCAAGTGAACCTCTGCCTAACCTGAAAGGACTGTCGGGGTCCCTGGACAGAGTCGAGAGAGGAGGTATAGCGACAGGTCTCGCCAAGGGTCTTTCTCCAGGTCAAACCAATGCCCTCTAGTTTTAAACTCCTCTAGCCTGGGAAAAAGATTGTGGTGATTCACCTAATCTGTGCACCACATGATTTTATATGCCTCTCTATGGCCACCATTGAACCTCCTAAGATGCAGGCAAAAAAGCCTCAGCCTTTCTAATCCTTCATTATAACTGAAGATAGGCATGAAAAAGCTGGATTAATTCAGCAGATCTGACAGCATCTCTGGACAAAAAAGGAATAGGTGATGTTTTGGGTCAAGACCCTTCTTCATATGGGAAGAAGGGTCTCGTCCCGAAACATTACCATTTGCTTTTCTCCAGAGATGCTATCTGACACGCTGAGTTACTGCAGCTTTTTGTGTCTATCTTCATTTTAAACCAGTATCTGCAGTTCCTTCCTCTGCACTCTCCCTATAATTCATGCTCTCCAGTCTGCGTATCATCCATGTGATTTTTTATTCTGGACCCTTTCCAGCTTTATGACATCCTTCGCATGGTAATAGTGAGACTTCTCAAAGAGCAAGACTAATAGATAACGACCTGCAGATTTCTGTGTTTAAGAATGCCAGAAGATGATGTCCAGTTTCCACTTCAATTAAACTATTAATAAAAGGATTTGTTTCATATTAAAGACTGTAAAAGTACAGTGAAGCATGCATAAGAGCTCGAGTGGAATGATTCAAAGTCAGAATGCAAATGGGAACCCAATTTAGAATGGCGTTCATGCATGTTTTTTTTTCAGCAGAGTGGGTAGATACTTCTTAACCCTCCTTCCCATCTTCCCCACAGCTGTACAATCTCCCAGAAAAAGCAAAATAACAGATTTTTCAATGCATCCTAATTAGTTTCTGCCTGGGATATTTATTCTAATACCACTTTTCCTCAATCGTCTGGTGCAACCATTGCTCACAGAGCTGTGGAAACTGGAAGGACTGCGCACGCCATTATTTAACTTTGGATAGAATCATGAACTACATGTTTATTTCATTTATCGCCTGTTTGTAACTACGTGCCGAGACAAGAATAACAGTCAGTGCTGAGACAGGGATATGCAAATTAGCTTGGAATTGTATAAATCTTTTGGTGTAAAAATCCCAGCTTGAACAAATGGATTCTAAAAGCTGTAAGTTATCCCTGCCTGCTGCGTGTGAAGATTTTTAAGTGTTGTACACGAGAACAAATGCATTTATTTATTTTTGCTGCAGTTTGTTTTCTAGAATGAATCAAAATTAGTCTTTTTTGTTCCAGGCAATTTTTTACAAGCATCCTTTACAGCAGGGGTCAGCAACCTGTGGCCCCCTGGCCGAATGTGGCCCGCAACCCAAAATCATCCGGCTGGCAAGCAGATTTTTTTACCCCTAATCATCCGGCCCACCAAAGGCATGGGTTAATTAGCTTGTTATAAATGTAAAATTGTCCCTAGTGTGTGTAGGGTAGTGTTAATGTGCGGAGATCGCTGGTCGCCGAGGACAGTGGGCTGAAGGGCCTGTTTGTGCTGTATCTCTAAACTAAGAAATATTTAAATAAATTAAGGGGCCATTTAAATGGTGCAGCTACAGAGCAAGAAAAAGCATGGAAACCTGAATGGGTTGTGCCTGAATATTCACTGGCACATCTCCTCCCAGCAACAGTGTAAACAAGCATTGTGCAAGGAATGATGTCACTACACTTGTGTCAGATGTTGTTATTGTGGTTAACTGTACATGTCTGCATTATATATAGGAAGTATAGATAGAATTTCCAGAGCTATATTGGAATATATATTTATATTGTGCTGCATTCTGAAACAGATCACATTTTCACACCAAATGCCACTGAATTTCCAAGCCTGTGAAAAGAGACACAAAATGCTGGAGCAACTCAGTGGGACAGGCAGCATCTCTGGTTAGAAGGGATGGGTGACTTTTCGGGTCGAGACCCTTCTTCAGACTGAGCGTCTCAGTCCGAGGCAATCTGCAGTTCTTTCCTACACATTCCAAGCCTGTGAATTCAGTAGGCATTGGGACTGAGAGTGCAGCGATTCATTTTGTCCGTGAGGGAGACAGAGGTCGAGGAGGCAAGATTTCAGACAGGTACGCGTCAGGCCATCTTAGGGGAGCCAATGATTGGGAGACGCAGGTAGGTTTGGGAGGAAAGCTTGTTGTTCTGCAGGAATTAATGAGTACTAGTTTGAGGCCTGATATAGTGTTATGGTCAGTTAGTCAGCGGATAGTGTTTTTATACAACTGACGGTGCCTTGAGAGAATTTAATGGATGCGGCTTATGAAAGGAAAAAGCTTAGATATGTAGAGTTGGCAACAGACGTTGAACAGCAAGGATGGGGAGCAAGAGTATGTCCTTGGGCTGTAGAGGTGGATTGCAGAGATCTCATAGTACGATTGACCACGTCACTATATTACAATATTGCCACAAATTGTATGGCCACCCGAACTAGCAAATTAACTCATTCAAAAGCCAACACTTCTGACAGTACAATATTCCCTCAGGGAAGCAAGGGAATATCAGGCTCGACATTGTATTCAAATCTCTGCAGTGAATCTTTAAGCCACAGACTTAGGATTCAGAAGTGGAGGCACTACCAGTTAAACACAAGCTGCTGGGGAACACGAAGATAGACAAGAATGCTGGAGAAACTCAACGGGTGAGGCAGCATCTATGGAGCGAAGGAAATAGGCAACGTTTCGGGCGAAACTCGTTTTGGCCCAAAATTTTGCCTATTTTCTTCGCTCCATGGATGCTGCCTCACCCACTGAGTTTCTCCAGCATTCTTGTCTACCTTCGATTTTCCAGCATCTGCAGTTCCTTCTTAAACAAACTGCAAGGGGAACACAGTAGGTTGAGCAATCTACGGGTGGAAACAAAATGTCTACATTATGAGATGAGACCCCGTGTCAGGACTCAGTCTGGGTCTAGATCGAAAGATCGCCAAATTCTTTCCCCCTGCAGAATCTGTGCAACCTGCTGACTTGTTCCAAAGGATCATGACAGAAGACTCCTTGTGGCGATCCCTGGCAGCGACGACGTGATGCACTCTGTGACGCATCGGGCGACAATTTTGTCAACATGTTAGATGATGACAAAAGCCAATAGCGAGCTACATCGTCTGACACGCGAGCGATCCAAAGGGATTCAGGTGGGTTTGTTTGTCGCTCTTGATTCCCGCAGCTGGAGTCTCCTTTGTCTCACTGCATTTCACTAAGCCACGGCTGGCCCGCCCAACGCTCATCCATTGGCAAGACCGGGAAGACACAAAATGCCAGAGAAATTCAGTGGGTGAGGCAGCATCTCCAGAGATTCTGCCTCACCCGCTGAGTTACTCCAGCATTTTGTGTCTACCTCCAATTTAAACCAGCATTTGCAATTCTTTCTTACACGTCAAGACCAGGACCCCCCCTCCCCCCCCCAAAAGGCTCATCTTTCGACAGGACCAGGAACCCACCCAAAGGCTCGTCAGGGCTCACCTGAAGGCTCGGACAGCGTATCTGGGAGGGGGCTGGGCATGCGAGGGGCAAGGGCTGATAAGGGGATGAACCAGAGTAATGCCTCCAGCGCCTTCAAGGTTGGCTGCAGGAAGTGCCCCTGGGACACAAAGATGGCCGGGTGAGGAGAGGGACGTTGGCTCGCGGGAGCTGCTCCAGTGCTTCGAGTGAGCAGGCCGACCAGACTTTGGACTGAATAATGGTGCCAAAAATGGCAGCACCTGCATATGTCATTATGCAAAAGGAATTACATGGTGCCAAATAGAGCGCCGTTGGGCATTATTTACTGGGAATGCATAGAGATATTAATGCTTTGGCTACTTACATTTTAAATGGAAATATTAATAGGATATGAATCACAGCAATATCCTGGCAATCCTCCATGCAAGAAGTGATCCAGACTATGCTGTAACGTGAACAATTGTTTAATATTTACTCATCAAGTGAAATAGTTAACATAACTGAACATGAAATCACAAAGTATATTAAGTTATCATTAACATACCAGCTGATTGATATTTTCTTTACATTAATTAGCTTTGCGTATTTTCATCTGTTTGATATCTTTACCCCTTGTATAACAAAAAAGCTGGAGAAACTCAGCAAGTGAGGCAGCATCTATGGAGTGAAGGATCAGGCGATGTTTTCGGCCAGTAATGGGATAGGATTAGCTCAGCAATTTTGCTATTGCAACTTCCGTGCAAACCTTGCAGAAGTAGGACATGTCTCGGGTTACTCCATCTGTTTTGGATTGCCTCCAATTTTCTACGGAAGTTATCGTGTAAGATTAGAGAACTCACGTGCACTTAATGGGTGAGAGCAGTTGATAAGGAATTGGCCAAATATTGGCCACTATTACTGAAAGAGATGATCTGGCCGTTATCACAGTGTTGATTGTGTAAAGCTTTCTGCATGTAGATTAACTGCCGAGTTTCAACATTAGTATCACCTCTGCAGCACCAGATTTGATCAACCAAGCCCTCGACTCATCCTTTGATAACTTTGTTCCCATTAAAACCTTTAACACCAATTTCTGCTAAAGCAAAGATCTTATTTCCATTGTCCTAAATGCTAGCAGTGCAAACTTGAAGTGAAATTAAAAACTGAATATGCTGTCAAAGCTACTAATCTTGCACAATTTCCACAATTCTTGCTCCGACGATCTTTGCAAACTGCTGTTCCATCTACAACCTTGCTTTCTCGCTCTTTTTTTAAAAAATATACTCTTTTATTGGCATTTCACAGCAAACACATTTCCATAAAACGGGTTTCAGGTATAATGCTATATGTATACATCATTCACTTATGTTTGTCTTGAATTGCCTCTTTTTGAGATTTGTACAAAACAAATATAGAACCAAGAACACAGTAGAAACTACAGACACTTAGGGAGTGATCCTTTCTTTACCATATAATCAAACATTTGTAAAAATAAATTCTGGTCTATGAGGCGTTACATAGCTAACCCAATTTCCTAGCTTGACACAAATAAATCCAGTTTAAAATTTACATACGCTGTTATTTTCTCCATTTTATAAATGTCGATTATGATGCCCATGCATGCATTCAGAGTTGGGCTCTCCTGCAATAACCATTTCTTTGTGTGAGCTTTTTTACCAGCTACTATCAATATATTCAGTAAGTATTTGTCTTTTTTTCCGCCAGCCTTCAGGTATGAGTCCAAAAAACATGGTCTTACTCTGCAGGGGCACATGACATCTAAAAATGTATTGTAAGGCCTCTTGTAACTCTCTCCAAAAATCTTTAATAACAGGACAATCCCAGAGAACATGGTAATGATCTGCCTTTAAATTTCCACATTTTCTCCAACAAACTGGAGAGTTCCTAGCGTAATGGGATTTCAGAGAAGGCGTAATAAAATACCATCTCAGGCTTTTCCACCCAAACTCCCTGCAGTTTTGTTAGCTGGTAATCTTCCATTGATACCTTCATATTACTGTTCATTCTTCCTCGGATATGATTATTCTCTCATCAGCATTCTCTCTCAACTTTGTGAAAATGCTGTATCCACCAAAATTAGTTTAGTTTAAAGATACAGCGTGGAAACAGAACCTTCAGCCCACCGAGTCCTCACCAACCAGCGATCCCCGCACACTAACACTATCTACAGACATTAGGGATAATTTACATTTATACCAAGCCTATTAACCTGCGAACCTGTACGTCTTTGGTGTATGGGTGGAAACTGAAGATCACGGAGAAAGCCCACGGGGAGAACGTACAAACTCCGTACAGAGAGCACCTGTAGTCCGGATCAAGCCTGGTGTCTCTGCTTGAAATCTTTGACATTGATAACCACCCTAACTCACAACCTCTCCGCCGTGTCAAGGTGCACTCTAGCTCTATTTTAGCTCTTTGCTTAACACAAGCCCACAGGCCATCAGGTTGCAAAGAGGAACCTATACATTTTAAGTTATGAGGAAAACACAAAGTCTTGGAGGAACTCTGGGTTAGCCAGCATATGTGGAGGGAATGGACAGGCAATGATTTGTTTCTGGACCTTTCATCAGATGGTCTGAAGATGGATCCCTACCTGAAAGATTATCTGCCAATTCTCTCCACAGATGCTGCCTGACCTGTTGATTGTGTTTGGCTCAGGATTCCAGCATCTGTAGTTTCTTGTGTCTCCTTTTTAAATTATGTAAAGCCATTCAAACATTTAGGTTGCCTTATTCCTTTAGTTTGGTCCATGAGGTGACTCATCTATTCTATAATGTAGAATATAACGATCCCATCACATGACTCACAAAATCTATCTGAAATCTGCTGCATTTTCGTTCTGTTGCCAGGCACACCCAATGCCCAGCATGCAGTCCTCTTCATTTAATGTACTAGGTCGGATCATGTTTCAATCCTGGTGTATATCGGCATGGGTTGCTGCTTTACGGCGATCACAGCGCCAGGGACCAGGGTTCGATCCCGATTATGGGTGATGTCTATATGGAGTTTGTACGTTCTCCCCATGATTCCGTGGATTTTCTTCAAGATCTTTGGTCTCCTCCCACACTCCAAAGACGTACAGGTTTGTTGGTTAATTGGCTTGGTATAAATTTCAATTGTCCCTGGTGTGTGTGTAGGATGGTGTTAATGTGCGGGGATCGCTGTTCGGTGCGGACTCGGTGGGCCAAAGGGCCTGTTTCCATGCTGTATCTCTAAACTAAACTAAACTAAACTAAACACAAGCACATTGACCTCACCCGCTTACTGGTTGGTGCATTTTTGCCTGATAATTGAGACAGCCCTTGTCTGATTTTTCCATTTTGCTGTCCAATATGCCTTAGGTATGTGTGACTTCCCTCCATTAAACAGCAAACTCAGAATGCATATTTTAGTGCAATACCATCGCATTGTATCAACCCATTCAAATGTGGCAATATAATAACGTTTCAGAAAGACAAATCATCAGAAGTGATATAACACACTAAATCAGAATTGCAAATGCATAAACAAATAATAAGCATGCTTCAACAAAATAATTATGCAGGAAATGTTTTATTATCTACATGCAAATCAGTCTTTTATTGGCTGTCATACTTGTGGTTGGTCTTTTCAGCTCTCTCTCCCTGTCTCTTACTCTCTCTCCCCTTCTGGACCATGGAGCTTCTGCTGTTATATTTTTCTATGCCCACATTTATTATACCTGTTACTTCTGTGTCCATACTGCTCACATTGATCCCTACTATCAACTCAGCTGCCTTTATTTCTGCTATTCTTTTTTTGTGGTAGCAACAGACATCACAACGGCTATCCCCTTTATCTTTTCTACCTTCCGGGAGAAGATACAGGAGCTGAAAGCTTGGACATCCAGACATAAAACAGCATCTTCTCCACTGCTATTCGTCTCCTGGAACAATCACCTCTTTCACATTCCATCCCCAGAGGTGTTGCCTTGTTTTCCTTATGCCCCTGTCCCACTTAGGAAACCTGAACGGAAACCTCTGGAGACTTTGCGCCCCACCCAAGGCATCCGTGCGGTTCCCGGAGGTTGCAGGTGGTTGCCGGAGGTTGCAGGTAGTGGAAGCAGGTAGGGAGACTGACAAAAACCTCCGGGAACCTCCGGGAACCGCACGGAAACCTTGGGTGGGGTGCAAAGTCTCCAGAAGTTTCTGTTCAGATTTCCTAAGTGGGACAGGGGCATTACTCTAAACTCTATCTCATTTAGTTTGTCCATTATTGTTCCATCATTATTCCATGATTGGTCTATAATATTCTTTTGCGATCTCCTTGCGTATGGCGTGCACAGCCTAAAGTTGTAGATCAGGGGTAGACATCCAGGCCAGGACAGCATCAGTTACTGGGTTAATGGCTTTGATGCCCCCAGGGAAAAGCCTCAGTGAGCAGTCATTCAAGATGTGTGGGATGGTCTGGTTTGGGTGTCCGCAGTCACAAACAGGGCTGTCTGTCCCCTCCACTTATGTAGGTGATGGTCTGTTCTTGCATGGAGGGTGCAGGTTCTGTTCAGGGTTAGCCATTGCTTGCAATGGAGGTCAAAACCCAGTAGTTTCACTGTGGGGTCTGTGATGACTTCTCCGTTGTTGGTGTTGGCATCTTTCCAGGCTCTGCGCCACTCAGTCTTGGAGTCAAAGTCTTCCAGGGATTTAACGGAAGACCAGAAGAGTTTGTGGAACTTCAGGCGCATGTTGGGCGGATTGTTCATGTCAGCATGGATGGGAAGGTCAGGGTTAGCCTCGATGGTGCACCAATCTTTCAACACCCTCTCCCTTCCGCGAATGCTGGGAGGGGCGATATGAGAGAGGACAGGAAGCCATGCTTTGCAATACACAGATTTTGCCCAACAATGTTGTACCATTCTGTTGTTTTGCTCTTGTTGTTGTATTTATTAATATATTTATTATTGCTGCATGTTATTTCGGAACACTTGATAACGGATTATGGCTATAGTGGATGAACCTACTGACCTTCACTGCCAGGCTGCTGACATCACCCTCGGCTTACACCGCCACCCTTGGCCATTTCCAGACCGGACTAACCGGCCATCACCGCCATGCCGGACTGCCGATGCCTCCCCGCTCCGCCCCTCCTGCCGTCACACACAGCTGCTTTCAAGCTGTGCCTGCCGCCACCGCTGACCCTTACCTGCTGACTGGCTGCTCATAGCCTATGTCCAATTAATCTCTTAGCCCTCACCACAACTAACTTGGATTCCAGGCCCAGTTCCAGACTGATAGCCTGAAGAAGGGTCTTGAACCGAAACGTCACCGATCCATGTTCTCCAGAGATGCTGCCTGACCCACTGTGCCACTCCTGTCCTTATTGGTGGAAAGGTGTCATCCTCGATAACAATCAGCATGTGAGCTCCTCAAGGCTGCGTGCTCAGCCCCCTGCTTTATCCACTCTATACTCATGACTGCGTAGCCAGACATAGTGTGACCTCCATCATCAAGTTTGCCGACGACACCACTGTTGTGGGACATTTCACTGATGGGGACGAGTCAGAGTATAGAAGTGAGATCGACCGACTGACCAAATGATGCGAGCACAATAACCTGGCCCTCAACACCAGCAAAACCAAGGAACTGATTGTTGAATTTGGAAGGGGTAGGATAGGGACCCACAATCCCATTTACATCAACTTCAAATTCCTGGGCATGCACATTTCCGAAGATCTTTCCTGGTCTGAGCACACTGATGCAATCATAAAGAAAGCACATCAGCGCCTTTACCTCCTGAGAAAACTACGGAGAGTCGGTATATCAAAGAGGACTCTCTCAAACTTCTACAGGTGCACAGTAGAGAGCATGCTGACTGGTTGTATTGTGGCTTGGTTCAGCAACCTGAGGGTCCAGGAGCGGAAAAGGATGCAGAAAGTTGTAACCAAGGGATCTATCGCAGTTGCTGCCTCAAAAAGGCAGCCAACATCATCAAGGGCCCACACCATCCTGGCCACACACTCATCTCTCCGCTACCATCGGGCAGAAGGTACAGGAGCCTGAAATCTGTTACATCCAGGTTCAGGAACAGCTTTTTCCCCACAGCCATCAGGCTATTATACTCGCCAACAAACAGACTCTGAACTGTTTAAGACGGAACTGTAGATGCTGGAAAATTGAAGGTACACAGAAATGCTGGAGAAACTCAGCGGGTGCAGCAGCATCTATGAAGCGAAGGAAATAGGCAAAGTTTCGGGCCAAAACCCTTTTTCAGACCCTGAACTGTAACAGACTGTGAACTGTAACAGCCTATTGCACTTTATCTGCTTATTTATGTGTATATTGAACTGTAGTTCTGTATTTTTGTTTACAATACTCTGTTGTGCTGCAGCAAGCAAGAATTTCATTGTCCTATCGAGGACACATGACAATAAACTCTCTTGACTTGTGTCCTTCTGTATATTAACCAGCAACTGCAGTTGTTTGTTCTACTCTTTGTATAATGATACTCTATTACTTGGTAATCTCGCTTGGTAATAATACATTAATAAGAGTTTTAAACATAAAGAACATCCCCGCACAATGGTTCCCATTATGAGGGAAGGCACAAAGTCCAGTCCCCAATCCCAGTTCACCCATAATTGGGCCCATTGAGGCCTCCACAGTTGTCTCTACGGAGGCCCGATGTTCCAGACCATTCTCGCCGGGTGATGTTGCTCCGGCGTCGGGAGAGTCCTCTCAGCGGATTGGGAACCCTGGAATGGCCGCTTCCGTACTGGAGGCCGCGGCTTCCAAAGCCGACAAGGCCGCGCCGGTTGGAGCTCCACAACTGGCGATCTCATCTAGAGATCCCAGGCTCCCGGTGTAAAGTCAGCGCCGCCACCCGCAGCTGGTCGCTCCACAGTCCCGCAGCTCTGCGATGTTTTCCTCGGCGATCTTCAGCTCACCGGAGCTCCAGCGCGGCGACCCGGGCAAGGCATCGCCTGCTCCGCGATAACGCTCCAGCGCTGTGCCGCCGCCAAAGCCGAGGGTCTGGGCGGTCCCCGACAGGAAACGCCGCTCCAGGCCCGCTGGTAGGCCGCGAGGACAGGTCGAAGCTGCAGCCCGGAGAAAAGCTGCCTCTCCGACCAGGTAGGGACCCTGAAACGTAGTTTCCCCCCCCCCCCCCCCCCCCCCCCCCCCCCCCCCCCCCCCCCCCCCCACCATATACAGTGTAGCAAGGAACTGCAGATGCTGGTTGAAACCGAAGATTTGACACAAAAAGCTGAAGTAGCTCAGCGGGACAGGCAGTATCACATATACTGTTTGTGTGGTTCATGTGAACAGAGAATTTCATCCTGCCTTGATGTATATGGAAATAAACTAATCTAATCTGATATCACCCTGAAGGGTCCTGAAGGGTGGATGTAGAGAGGATGATTCCTCTGATGAGAGTCTCTGGAACAAGGGGTCACCTATTTACATGATTAAACGTGTCCATTTAAGACAGAGATGAGGCATAAGTTGTTTTTCTAAGGTGGGGAAAGTAGCAAGGAATTCTGAATATTTTCAAGGCAAGTCAGACCAATTCTTGAAAAGCAAAAAGATGAAAGGTTACTTCAATTTGATGGGAATGCAAAACTGAGATTACAATCAGAATAACTGATATGATTAAGTGGACACTTTTTCAGGAGCCAACAAGAATACTTCTCCTAGTTTGTATGCCCAAATGTTCTTACAATGGTCATATCTATGTGTCAAATGATCAGTCTACTTTAGGAGGCAGCAAAAAAAAGTGAAACGTGTAAGAATGAAATGCAGATGTTGCCTTGAACCGAAGATAGATACAAAATGCTGGACTAACTCAGTGGGTCAGGCAGCATCTCTGGAGAGAGAAATGGATGGTGTTTCGGGTCGAGACCCTCATACAAGGGAGTTCTTCAGAAGGGTCTCGACCTGAAACGTCACCAATTCCTTCTATCCAGAGATGCTGCCTGTCCCACTGATTTACTCCAGCATTTTGTGTCTATCTTTATTAAAAAAAAGTGAACTTGTGTGGTTCAGGAGCTTTTCAGCAAGTGTCAAAGCACTTTACAACCAAATGAACACTTCTGAAATGCATTGACGGCTGCAATATAGGAAATTCAGCAGAAAAGCCAAGCCCACTCTTCAATGTTGGGAAAAACTGGAGGTTAACTCATTATAATGCCCGAGTGGTAGCACCAGTTTTGTTTAGTTCAGTTTAAAGATACAGCGCAGAAACAGGCCCTCCGGCCCACCAAGTCTGCACCGACCCCGCACATCAACACTATCCTACGCACACCAGGGACAATTTACATTTATACCAAGCCAATTAACCTACAAACCTATACGTCTTTGGTGTGTGGGAGGAAACTGAAGATCTCAGAGAAAACCCACACAGGTCACGGGGAGAACGTACAAACTCCACATAGAGAGCACCCATAGTCGAGATAGAACCCGGGTTTCTGGCACTGTAAGGCAGCAACTCTACCACTGCGCCACCGTGCCGCCTGCAGTTCTCTGATTAAAGAGACATGGGTAATGAAACATCAGTTGTAAGGAAGCAGTTAATGAAAAAAGAGTCTTTATCTACCATTTAGCATGATTTAATAGCCAAAGTGCTTTATTTCATATGTTGAGAGACGTTTAACATACTTGGTGCCAATTAAAGGGAAAAGTTGTATTATTTTTTGTGAATTTAAGTTGACTTGCTTTCCTCTTTGTGAAAAAGAAACAAAATATTATCTATGAGAAAATGGCCTTGCAACAAATTCGAAGAATACGACTTCAGAAATCAAAATGGGGACAACATTTCATTCAGAGTAAGCATTCGTTCACTCTCTGCAATTCACAAGTGCTTGAAGTCTCATCTCAGTAATGAAAGATTCAGAATATATTCAGAAAATAAAACATGGAATAATGTACGTGCCGAACATGATGCCAAGACCAACTCTTATCTGCCTGCAGGTAATCCAGATCCCTCCTCTGCCTGCATGTCCATTGTGCTCACCAGAAGTATCTTAAATGCCACAATCATATCTGCCTCCACCTGGCACCTCTGGCAGTGTAATCCAGGCACCCACTGCCCTCTGTATAAAAATACCTGCCAAAACATCTCCTTTTAACTTTGAAAATTTACATACAATGCCTATATATATTAGCAGCATTGATATCAACTTACATAGAATAATCGAGTAAGCAATTGTTAGGAAAATATTTTTTTGCTGATAATAATAATAATTATTAGAGAATAATTATTAAGCATTAATAGTTTAGTTTTAGTTTAGAGATACAGCACAGAAACAGGCACTTAGGCCCACCGAATCTGCACCGACCAGCGACCTCCACACATTAACATACCAAGGGACAACCTAAACCAGGGACAATTTACACTATACCAAGCCAAACCTGAACATCTTTGGAGTGTGGGAGGAAACCAAAGATCTTGGAGGAAACCCACACAGGTCGCGGAGAGAACGGACAAACTCCGTACAGACAGTACCCGTAGTTGGGATCAAACCTGGGTCTCTAGCGCTGTAAGCGCTGTAAGGCAGCAACTCTGCCGCCTTAAATGATTTATACTTTTTTCAAATGTGTGCAACAATATCTTGGAATTCTGAAGCTGCTTGAACATCATGATGCAGATTTTACTATCCTGGATCTGTTGCCCGTTCACTCTTCCCGCTGTGACCATTCGTAAAAGCTTCATGACAATAGACAATAGGTGCAGGAGTAGGCCATTCGGCCCTTCGAGCCAGCACCGCCATTCAATGTGATCATGGCTGATCATTCCCAATCAGTACCCCGTTCCTGCCTTCTCCCCATATCGCCTGACTGCTATTTTTAAGAGCCCTATCTAGCTCTCTCTTGAAAGTATCCAGAGAACCTGCCTCCACCGCCCTCTGAGGCAGAGAATTCCACAGACATGCTGTCATGTAATCCATATCATTCTCAGCAAGTGCCAAAATGCTTTACAACCAACGGAAGAGGCAGTGTCGAAATACAGCAGAAAATGTGTGAACACCCTGAATAACGTCTCTATAGAGATAACAATGTGTGTTGATGAGGGAAGGGCAAGAGATATGACTTACATGATCTTTAATAAAGCCTTTGACAAGATCCTGCAAGGAACATTGATTCAAAAGGTTAGAGTCCATGGGATCCAGGGCAAATTGGCACATTGGATGTAAAACTGGCCTGGCAATAGGAGTCAGAGATTAATGACAGATGGTTATTTTTGCGATTGGAAGGCTACAACTGGCAATTCAATGTTCTGGGATACAGATGCTACAGGTGTCATTGAGGTATGGGTCATAGAAAAAGGGAGTTGTTTATTTTGATCAAGGAGAACATCAAAGCAGCATTTAGAGAGGATATATTCCTGAGGGGTGATCCAGCGAGCCTATATGGATGGATCTTAGAAATAAGAAAGGGTTGATTACTCTGATAGGATTGGACTATAGACCCTTCAATATTCAGCAGGACATAGTAGAGTAAACACAATCGCTGCAGAAATAATGGGCTCTTAAAACAAGGTGATTTGAATTCCCCATCATTGACGTATAACAGCCAAACTGCTAAGGGCAGTTTGCCACAAAGTGACCATTAAAGCCCTGTACCATGGTATGAGTTCATTCAAAGAGCTCTCCCGAGTTTGCCCTGATTCGAACTCGGAGATTTACGGTAATGGCCACTCGTCGGTACTCAGGGCTCTCCTGGACATTTTTCATCATGTTGAAAAATCTTCACGAGTTTTCCTGTGCTTACCTGTCGTTAGCGAGTCTTCCCGAGTGCCTGCCATTAGCGTAACAAGCCACTAAGAGAGGTCCCCGAGCTCCGACATACCCGCTACATTAATTCTCCATGCTTACCACGAGTTTGATTTTTTTTAAACTCGGGAGCTCTTGGAATGAACTCTTACCGTGGGACAGGGCTTTAAGTCAATTAGTTTTCGAAATATTTCTGGAAACGTACAGTACGTGTGCATATTACGATAAACTCAATTGACGTGACTCAAAAAGATAGGACTGTACACGAGGTAACATCCTAAATTGGGTTGAGGCTAATTTTGATGGCATTAGACAAGAACTTGCAAAGATTGATAAGAGATTTGTCTGAGATAAAGGGACATCTCTCACATGGGAGGCTTTTAAAAGTGAGATAATAGAGCCCAGGGCCTGCATGTTCCTGTTGGAGTGAAGGGCAAGGCTGGCAGGGTTTGAAAATCCTGGTTGATAAGGGATCTTGAGGTTCTTTTTATATATATGTGATATATGGTGTGTGAAAAAGAAAAGGGAAGAGAGAAAGAAAGTGAGAGAAAAAAAAGAGAGAGAAAGAGAAAGAGTAGAAAGTAAGAGAAAGGAAATAGGTATTTATATTCTTGACCATCTTTCACCCAGTCCTAAAACAATTGGTTTTAAGATTTTGTTGCACCATATGCTTCCAAGAAGTCGATAAATGCAGACCAACTCGTTAAGAATTGGTCTGGTTTATCTGTTAGGAAGAATCGCATTTCTTCAAGATGTGCTGTATCCAACATGTTTATAATCCACATTTTAAGCGTTGGTATGGGTGTATTTTTCCAAAATTTAAGTATACTTTTTTTGCCATTATTAACCCATAGTTAAAAAATGAATTTTGAAATGTGTTCATTTTGTTCCCGTCTCCCATTACTCCAAGTATAATCATTTCTGTGTTAGGCTCCATTTTTATCTTGAATAATTTTGTAAATATTTCAAAGATATCGCTCCAGAATGTATGAAGTTTTATGCAGGAAAAAAATGAGTGTGTTATAGTGGCATTTTGAGATAAACATTTATCACAAATGGGAGAAGTATTTGGATAAAATTTATCACTCTAGTTTTTGAATAATATAATCTATGTAAAATTTAAAATTGAAGTAAGTTATGTCTTACATTAATCGAACATTTGTGTATATATATCAAATACTTTTCCCATGTTTCTTTCGTGAATTTTATCATTAATTCTCATTCCCAATCTTCTCTAAGTGCCTCTGTTGATGGTAGCTCTATATTTAAAATACTATTATATAAATATGATATTAATTTCTGTGAGTCAGCCTTAATATTCATTGCTCCTTTCAGTGGGTCTAAAATTATAGTTTGATGTCTTTGTATATATTTCTTCATGAAATTGCAGATCTGAAGATATTTAAAATATTGGTTATTTTTCAACTTAAATTTTAATTGTAATTGTTGGAATGATAACAGATTTCCCATTTCATACATATCGCCGATCCTTATAATTCCCATTCTTTCCCATTGGTTATATTTTTTATCGATAAGAGATGGTTTAAATGAAGGATTATTCACTATTGGCGTTAACACTGATAGGTTTCTTAAGTTAATTTTATTTGTTTCCAAATTCTTATTGTATTATGGATAATAGTAAGATTAAACGCGAACTTACCAGTTTGAAGTTTGATCGTTATTTTATGAGGAGTAACGTTGAAGGAATACGTGAAGAACCCCGCTAGGACGCATGCGTGTCATTCTTCAAAGCAGCGATGTGAAATCACAGATAACTCTAATGACTAAACATAGTAAGATTAGAGAAGATATACCAGTTGAGTATATGATCAAGGGTGGGAGCGGAGGGCACGTATTCCCTCAACGTTACTCCTCATAAAATAACGATCAAACTTCAAACTGGTAAGTTCTCGTTTAATCTTACTCTTTTACTTCGGAGTCACGTGAGTGACTACGTGATGATTTTAAAGCTCTGTGATTTCATGCCGTGGAAACGAGTCCATGCATCACATCTGCCTTGATTATGGGGAGAATAGTGTTAACATCATTAGACATCAATACGATATTGAAAAACAACGATAAATTTATTAATGCCAAATTATAGCCCCTATTTATGGGGTAAAATCATATTACAGAACTTAAAATTGTTTCTGCAAATGTTCCAGGTTCAATTGCTGGTTTGTTATAAAATCATTGGAAAGTTTTCTCCGTTGACCATCCTGCTGTCTTGAGGATTTGGTCCATGGGAACATCCATCTTCATAGCTGCTGATGTAGCTGCAGCCCTGGTGGAGCGAGATTTAAAAATGTTAGTGTCTACTCCAGCCTTTATTAGGACCTGTTTTAGCCATCTCGAGATGGTCTGGACTGTCACTTTTTTGTGTGGCTGTTTGTAGATGATTAAAAGCGCAATTTCTTTGCCTCTGATGATCTTAGTATACTCCATATATAATAGTAAGTGTGTTACAATACAGAGACAATCATCTCGGGTAGGCCCTGAATTCTATTTTTAGGCCTGCTGACCCCTGTCTGTTCTGTTTGACTAATTCATTGATGTGAAAAGTTAAATTTCCAGATGAAATAGTCATGTTGTCCAGCCTTAGTTTCTGTAGCGACTGGACCCTTTGTGCCATGACCAAGGCCATCAGCATGACTGTTTTCATAGTCAGTTTCTGTAGGGACAGAGCTGTAGGTGGAGACCAGTTTCTTAACATGGTCAGTACAATGCTCACATCCCATATTTGGGAGTACCTGGTTCTTGGGGGATTAACATTAAAAATGCCCCTCATGAGTTTGGTTACCAGGGGGTGTGTCCCAACAGAATGCCGCTCTGTTCCTTGCCACAGGTATGTTGACAGAGCACTTCTGGCGCAGTTGATGGCACTATAACTGAGCCCCTCATCATAATGGAGGCTTGCCAGGAATTCCAGAACAGACGGGATGTTCATAGATCTGTGGGTGATGTTATTGGTGTGACAATACCTTTCCCATTTCTTGATGTACACCAAGTACTGTTTTTTGGTGGACTGTCTGTGGGCCGCTGAAATAATATCCACTGTTCGGTCCGTCAGTCCCAGGTGTAGTAGAGGTGCTTTCAAACTCTACAAATTAATAGGTTTGTATAATTATGACATGGGAAACTTTCCCATGCTACGGGATGAACCAGTAAATTAGGTCTATAATGGATGGTGATGCATGGTTCTAATACCATGTCGAGTATCACCGGGAACCATGGTTGAGTAGGCCAATCGGGTACTATCAAAATACCAGACGCAGAGTCTTGCTGTATTTTTCCTTAATACCCGACTGATGAGGCAGAAAGGAGGGAATGCATAAATAAAAAATTTCCCCCAATGCAGCGAAAATGCATCTGTTGCCGCTGCCCCAGGGTCTGGTTCCCATGAAACATAATTCGATAACTGGTGATTGAGCCTAGATGCGAATAGATCGATATCTGGTGTTCCATACCGTGCTGTAATTTCAGCAAATACATTTTTATCCAACATCCATTCAGTATTTTCATTGAATTTGCGTGACCTGGTGTCTACCACTAAATTTAGTTTACCTGGTAAGTAGGTAGCTGATATCCAAATATCTCTCTGGATACACCATTGCCAAATTGTGTTGGCCAGATTGTCACATGATGTCGATTTGTTTCCACCCATATGGTTGATATATGCTACCACGGTGGTATTGTCAATTTGTAGTCTAACATGCTGGTGATATAATCCAGAACAATATGACTTAAGGCCTTGGAATGCACTTAACATCTCCAGGTAGTTTATGCCCAGTGTTTGTAATAATGATGCCTCCTGTGCATTCCATATCCCTCCACAGCTGGAGATGGAATTGGTAGCACCCCAACCAAGTGCACTGGCATCAGTTTGTAGTACCATAGACGGGTTGCTGATAATGATTGGATTGGAACAATGCATAATAATAATAATAATAATAATAATAATAATAATAATAATAATAATAATAATAAATACTTTATTGATCCCCTCAGGGAAATTCAGATGTCCAGAAGCCCCCAACCAACAAACCCACAGATTCAAAACGAACGCAGACAGAAAATACATAGAATACACCGTGGTCACTACCCGAGAGTAATAAATACTTAAATAGACCAATAATTAACAATTAAAAATTAAAAATTGCAAGAATGCATAAATTTAGATTTAACTGGATGGATAATAAACCCCGGTTTTTCAAATAATTGTTTTGTGGCTGTTACCGCTTGTTTAGCACATTCCAAAGTTTTGCCCACAATAAGTATGTCATCTAGATATGCCATTACCATGTGTTTTTGTTTCCGCAGAAACGCTAGGGCTGGTTTCAAAATTTTAGTGAACAGCCTGGGGGCTGATGTTAGACCATTAGGTAGTGCCCTGTACGGTCAACGCTGACCCATCCAGTTGTTGAATTTTAAATAACATCTGTGGTCACCTCTTATGGGTACTGTATAGTAAGCATCTTTTAAATCAATGCTTGCCATGTAGTAACCTTTGGAAATCAATTGCTTAGCAGTAACAAAGGTTTCCATCTTGAAATGAATATATTGTACGAAAGTATTCAAATTAGTCAAATCGATGATGATGCGGCAACCACCATCTTTCTTATTTTTGATAAAGATATTGGACACGAATTCCTGTGATTCGTGTTGGGTTTTCTCAATTACTCCTTTTTTATAAAGCTGCTGTAGTTCAGCATGTGCTTTTGATTTTTCTTTGCCTGTAAGCACGAACATTCGGTTCGGTACATGCTGAACTGGAGGATTATGTTTTTGTATAAATTCTATGGTATAACCCTGGATACTGCTTAGGATATAAGTGTTGGTAGTTAACTTATTCCATGCATCCAAATAATATCGTAATCTCCCACCAACTTCCATGCTCCCTTTAATTCTTAAGGAACCAGACCCACCTACCTCCATGGTTATCGGTGGTAGGTATGTCACTTCTTCGGCATCTTCCATGGACGTTGAGGCGCCGTTGTCTGGATCTGTAGTTGGGTCGGTGTTGAGGGTTAGCGCATTTTCCAGGAAGGCCGGTCTGGGCCATGGCCTAAAAAAGACCGATGTTGAGTATTCCTGGCCTTCGAGCTTTCACCATTTTGTCTTGGCCGACTGGTGGGTGTGTAGGGGTGCTGTTTCTGGCCGAAGTAGTTTTTAGACGCTGCTTTAATGAGCCCCAGGGTTTTAGCCTCTTCGTCAAGTTCTTTGACCTGTTTGGATAAGTCCCCTCCAAATAGTAATATTGGTGGTTTGGAGGTTCCAGGTTTGCAGAGGCCTGCAAATTTGGGGTCTAATGCCGGTTGGATGGCACTCTTCCTAATACTATTTAACTCGTATTGGGAGTTGCAAAATAAAGCCAGTGCATCTTGGTGATCTTGTGTCATGCCTTGTTCATTCAATGTGCGGGCGAAAGCCGTAATTCCCGCTGTTAGGACTTTCAGAACTTTTTGTATTTTCAAGTCCATGGCTCTGATTGATGCCCCGACATGTTTCCAAATACACTGGTTGACACTGGGAACATTTAGTGATTTGCAGTTCCCTGGTGGTAAGTGTCTTGCTATGGTGTCCAATAATGCCTGTCCTTGTAGCTGGTTGAATGACATGTAGTCGATACTTGCAGCTATTTTGGGCTCCAGGTTTTGGCCAGTTTGGTCGGGTTGAATAAACTGGGACACCATATCCAATAGGTTTTCTTGCACCCCATGCACACTAGGGATATGTTCTGCACACCCCTCTTCAGGGTCAGCCCAGAATTGACCCCCTGTACTCCCCTCTGATGAGGGTGAAACACTGTGCAGCCCCACAAGAGGTACTGTTGTAGGACTTACTAGCTGCCCACTGTGACTAGGCTCCCTCTCCCGGAGCCTGCCACTTTGGAGTATTTGCTCCAACAGCCGCTCCAACTGGCTCCGATGCTCTTGGGCACAGGCCACTCGCGGCTGCTCCTGTTCCTCCAGCTGCTCCAACCGGCTCCAATGCTCACGGGCACTGGCCGTTCACGGCTGTTCAAAGTCGGACCCATCGGAGTCAAGGACTGTCTGTTTTTTGCTTTGCTTTACCACCCGGACGTGGTGTTGATTTGGCCGGTGCGGGAGCAAAGTCGGGCACAGCTGTTCCCATTACGGGAGATTGGTGTGCCGTTGGCTGCTGCTGCCTGCCCGCAACTCCGTGGTTCTCCCCCGCCAGCTTTTTCGCAGCCTTCTTGTTTCTCGTGGATCTGTCCATGCCTCCACCTGTAAAGTAAGTGGAAAGAATGCAGAGTCTCCTTACCTGCTGTTCCCGGCTTTTAAATTCTGCCACTAAGGGGAACGCTGTTCCCCCTGCTGTGACTTGTTGCAATGCGTGTAGCGATATGACATGCATGCGTCCTAGCGGGGTTCTTCACGTGGTCACTCACGTGACCCCGAAGTAAAATTAGGTTATTCTTGTATATTGTGTTGTTCAGTTTTATCGGGGAGAAGAGGATCGCTCCTATATTACGAGAACAATCCTCTTTCTCCATTCATATCCATTCTGTCTGTTGAGAAGAGCTGTCCAGCCAATAATCTTGAGGGTCTTGACAGGAAAAGAAAGGGGGCAACTGGTATTAAGCAAATCCATTGTCTTCTACTGTGAAAACTGTTGCGATTCAATTCCTTAGCCATTTCTTTATTCCCCATCATCATTCCTCCAGCATCATTTCCCAGCATCCAACATCCACTCTTGCCTCTTTCGTACTCTTTATATACCTGAAGAAACATTCACCCTCCCCCTTTGGTGAGGCTGCTCTGAGATGTCCTGGACCCTGGCACCATGGTGTCAGCACACCACCCTCGATTCTCGATTGCTGCCACAGAATCTCCTGTCCACTACACTTACTCAAGAGTCACCTACCATGATGGCTCAGCCTGACGTTAACCTTTCCTGCAGGGCCTCATAGCCAGACTCAGTGCCAGAGCCCTGCCTGGTACTGTTGCTCAACCTTGATATGACAACCCCCCACTGACAGCCCCAAAAGGGTGTACCTGTTGTGAAGGGGGATGGCTAAAGTGGTCATCTGCACCCCCTTCCTCGTGGTCACCCACCTTCTATCTTCCGGGACCTTGGGCGTGACAATCGTGCGATACATTTGGTCCAAGAAACTCCCATTCTCCTGGATGGTCCCGAGGTCATCCAGCTGCTGCTCCAGTTCCCTAACGCGGTCTTTAAGGAGCTGCAATTCCCACAGGAGTGGTCATCATGTACACCAGCAGTTCCCCAGGCTTCCGACATCCTGCAAGAGGAGCTTTGTATCAACCTATCTGCCATCACCACTGCAAGACAGAGAAATAAAAAATATACAACAAGACTCAAACACATGAGCAGACTGCACCTTATACTCCTATTTGCCTCTGACAGCCTCCTTGCCCCTGGCTCTTTGCCAAAGACTCTTGACTCAAAGACTTCGTCTCAACCCAGCCTGTCTCCCAACACGGCCGCTCCCAATAGCAGCTCCGCTACATAATGGTGCAGCAGTAGATTTGCTGCCTTATGGCACCAGAGACCCAGGTTTGATCCTGACTACGGGTGATTGGCTGTACGGAGTTTGTACATTCTCCCCGTGACCTGCGTGGGTTTTCTCAGAGATCTTCGGTTTCCTCCCACACACCCAAAGACGTACATGTTTGCAAGTTAACAGGCTTGGTGTAAAGGGAACGTTGTCCTTGGTGTGTGTAGGGCAGTGTTAGTGTGCGAGGATCGCTGGTCGGTGCGGACTTGGTTGGCCGAAGGACCTGTTTCCGTGCTGTATCTCTAAACTAAACTAAACACCTTGTGTTCAAGAAGGAACTGCAGATGCTGGAAGATCGACGGTACACAAAAATGCTGGAGAAACTCAGCGGGTGCAGCAGCATATATGGAGCGAAGGAAATAGGCAATGTTTCGGGCCGAAACCCTTCTTCAGACGAAGGGTTTCAGCCCGAAACGTCGCCTATTTCCTAAATTAAACACCTTGCCTTGTTTTTATCAGCTACTCAATTAGCCAATTTGGAAGCTCCATCCAATAAACGAGCTTGCTACTCAAAGCTGACGTTCCTGCTCTGGCCTGAAGTTGACTTGCCTGAACCTGTCCAGGGTCTTATTTTTTAAAGTTCCTGAGGGTTAAAGGCCAAGTGAAGGCAAAAGGGACTAGCCCAGGTAGGTAACTTGGTTGGCATGGACAAGTTGGACCATAGGGCCTGGTCCCGTGCCGTATAACGCTATAACACTGCGACTCCAGGAAGGATGTGAAAGTGCTGGAGAACATGCAGAGGAGATTCACCGTGGTGTTCAGTTGTGAGGAGAGGCTGGAAAAGCTGGGGCTTTCCTCCCAGGAGCAAAGGGTTAATTAGGAGAGGTAAATAGAGGTATCTAAACTAAAAAGCCTATAGATGGGGTAGACAGCAGGAAGGCTTTCCTCATATCAGAGGTAGATACAACCAGAGGGCACAGATTTAGGATTAGGGGGAGAGAGATACAGAGCTATAAAGGGCCTGTCCCACTTGGGCGACCTAATTGGTGAGTTTAGAAGAGTTTGAAAAAATTACGTTGAAGACCTCCTTCGACTATCTAGAAGACCTTCTTCTACCTCCTACGCCTATGTTGAAGACCAGCTTCAACTAGCTACAACTAGCTATGACTAACTTCGGGAAAATTGGACACCGAATAGTGGAGAGTGAAGACGACCTCCTTTGATCCCCTTCGACCTCCCTACGACTATGATGAAGACTACCTACGACTACCTTCGACTACCCTCGATTATCTACGAATAACATGTCGACCCACTACTCCCTACTACGACTAAACCCACGAGTAAAAAAAGTATCGATTTTTTCCATGGTGACCTTTTTGTTACTCACTAGCATTTTTCAACATGTTGAAAAAAACACCGCAACCTCGAGTACGCGGAGACCACTCTCGAGCATGAAGGAGAGTTACGAAGACCTTCCTACGACCTCTTGTCGACCACGCTGCGAGTGTGAGTTGAGGCAAACTCGCCAAAACTCACGGATTAGGTCGCCCAAGTGGGACAGCCCCTTTAAAAGGAATGGTTGAAGCTGGGTCACTGACAGGATTTAAGAAGTGCTGAGATGAATCTTAGAGTCACTTAGACATAGCAGGCTATGGACCACCTGCCAAGAGGTGGGATAAAATGAAATGTTGGTGTGAACCGAAATAACTTTTGCCATGCTGTACAATTGTATAATCATACACAGAGAAAAGGCCATTTTGCGGTATCTAACCCGGTGAAATGCCAGTGGCCGGTATATGGAATGAACTGCAAGAGGAGATGATTGAGGCAGATACTAGCATTTATCTTCTTCTTGCGTTTGAGGCAGCAGAAGTCCGTAGCAGGGTGATTCCTTCCGGTTCAACATCCGTAGGTGCCCGTCCAAAAAATGGCGCATGCACCGCGTTGGCGCCAAGCTGCAGTGCTGCTGCTGTCTTTGTTTGTTGTCGATCCCCTGACTGAGGTCAGTTGACAGGGCTCACCATGGGGAGGTCGACAACATGAGCCCCACTAGCATTTATCAGACACCTAGACAGGTACATGGATAGGAAAGGTTAAGATGGATTTTGGCCATATGCAGCCAAATGAGACTAGCTTAGATGGGGCATCTTGGTCAATATTGACGTTGAGCAAAAGGGCCTGTTTCCATACTGTATGATTCTATGACTCTGACTCTCAAATCTGTTTACTGGTGTTACAGATGCTTCAGAAACCCAGTCACTGTTGTTGCAAAACCATGTTATTGTAAAATAAATGGAAGAAGGCAGGTATTGGTAGTTTGATTGTTTGTTTCTGGGCTGACTTGCTCGTCTGGGCAGTTCTGCAATTGAAGAATGAAGTTTTAAGTGAGAGCAGGTTTGTAAAAGGCCGATGAAGGTGGGGCCAGCCCAAGCTCAGCTCACAAGATGACTGGAAGCGTTTGACAGCTGTAAAGCCCTTCTTTCAGCTTCGTCGGGGATTTTAATTGTTTCCGACATAATTATATGAATATTTGAAAAAATGTAAATTAATTTAAAAAAGTGAAACAAATAAGATCATGTAAAACACTTAAAATCATAAAATGCAACACAAATAATTGGACTCCCCCCCCCCCCCCCCTTTCACACAGTCCTGCAATGCCCAACGAACTCAATGTTCTTGTGAGGCAATTATATGTGCCGGGGTGATTTGTGAGGGTGGAGTCAAGACGCATTGACCTAGGCCTAGGCCATGCTGTTGGAAATATTCAGAAGGGTGACATATGGCGTGGTCAAATGCTAGGTTTTGAAGGGGTTCTCAGAGGATCAGAAAGAGGTTGAAATGCTGAAAGGTTCAAGTTTTTGAGCTGAGCATCTAGCAAACCAAGTCATAGAGTCATACGGGTGGTAACAGGCCCTTCGGTCCAACTTGCCCATGCTGACCAACATACTCCATCCACATTAGCCCCACCTGTTTGCCTTTGGCTATCTATCTATCTATCTATCTATCTATCTATCTATCTATCTATCTATCTATCTCATTAACTCTGATCCAGCGGTCTTTCTACTTGTGCAAAAACTGTTTGCGATAGCGCTATTTCGCCAGTTTACTCACCGTTCTCCTGTTCTGCGAGCGCACCAAATTTAGTTCCGATCGGTTGAATGTCGTAAAAGTTAACAAGGTTTAAAAATCTTAAAAACCGCGCATGCGCAGATTGATCTCTTTTCCTGCCAGTCAGCGACGCAAGGATTACTCTCTTCCCCTGTCACTCCCTGGGACGGTCCGCCCCTTCCTGCGCCATCGCGTCTTTACTGGAGCGGAGGATGGCTGTCAGAGCTTTCCAACCGGACACAATCTTCGGGTTTGTTTCGGGCCCGAAGTGATCCGAAGCAGTCCGGCCCCAAGCAGCCCAGCCCCACCCCAAGCAGCCCAGCCCCACCCCAAGCAGCCCAGCCCCACCCCAAGCAGCCCAGCCCCAAGCAGCCCAGCCCCAAGCAGCCCAGATCCAAGCAACCCAGCGTGGGAGACCCGACCCTGCCCAGCTCAGCCCAGAGTCGGAGAGGTCATCAAACGGAAAGCGGGGTCTCTGATACCAGCGGAGGAGAACGACCAGCGCCCGCTGTAAGTCCCCATCGCACCGCCAATTTCAGGCACTACCCCTCTGGTGCCCCTAGCTGACTCCTCCCTCCCTCCCCCATGTCTTTTCTCCGAGCTCACTCCCCCCCAGCCACACACCCCTCTCTCCCCCCACACAATCCCCCCGCCAGCACACCCCTCCCCAACAACCCCCCCGCACATACACACCACCACCCACACACCACCCCCCCTCACAACCATCCCACGTCCCACACAAGCCCCCTGCCCCCCCAACCCGCCCCACAACCCCCACCTGCCCCCACAGCAACCCTCCCACCCCCACCATCCCCCCCACAAACCAATTCAATTCAATTCAACTTTAATGTCATCGCACAAATACAAGTATGAGTACAACGAAATGCAGTTTTGCGTCAGTCCGTAGTAGTTGTGCATAAAGAAATTAAAAAAAATAGAAAGAGAGAAGATACAGAAACCGCCCTCACCCCTCCAGCCCACATAAACCCCCCCGCCACACACCCCCCTCCCCCACACCACCCACCTCCCCCACACCTGCTCCGGGGATGAGGGGAAATGAGCCGCGCCTACGCAGTTAGGGGCTCTGGGTGAGTGGTGGAATATTGTGTTGGGGGAATAAGTTCATGGTGAAATATTGCGTTAGGGAATGGGTTGCGTTGGGGGATGAGGCCTCCCGTGTGACTGGGATCCAACAGATCCCACTTAGTCTAGTATCCTTCTAAACCTATCCTATCCATGTACCTTTCCAAATGTTTTTTAAACGTTGTGATAGGACCTGCCTTAACTACCACCTCTGCTACTCATTCCATAAAACGGTTGCCCCTCAGGTTTTTATTAAATCTCTCCCCTTTCACCTGAAACCCACATCGTCTGATTCTTGATTCCCCAACTCAGGGTAAAAGTTTGTGCATTTACCTGATCTATTCCTCTCATGATCTTATATCCCTCTATAAGATCACCCCTCATCCTCCCGTGGTCCAATGAGTAAAGTCCTAGCCTATTCAACTTCTCCTAATGGCCCTGTCCCACAGTACAAGTTCATTCAAGAGCTCTCCTGAGTTTAAAAAAAAATCTAACTCGTGGTAAGCACGTAGAATGAACGTAGCAGGTACGCTGGAGCTCGGGGACGTCTCTTAGTGGCTGGTAATGCTAATGGCAGGTACTCGGGAAACGCGGTAAGCTCGGGAAGACTCGTGAAGATTTTTCAACATGTTAAAAAATGTCCATGAGAGCCCAGAGTACTGATGAGTGGCCATTACCGTTAATCTCCGAGTTTGAATCAGGGCAAACTCGGGAGAACTCTTTGAATGAACTCGTACGGTGGAACAGGGCTTTAAAGCTCAAGCCCAGGATTCCAGGCCACATCCTCATATATCTTCTCTGCACCCTTTCCAGCTGAGCAACAACTTCCCTATAACAGGGTGACCAAACCCGAATGCTCTAAATGCGACCTTGTACAACTGTACCATAATTTCCTAACTTCTGCACCCAACTCAGAAGATGAAGACCAGTGTGTACAAAAGCCTTCTTGACCACCCTATCTACCTGGGACATCCCATGAAAGGAACTATGTATCTGTACTCCAAGATATCGCTTCTCTACAACACTCCCTAGAGCCCATCCAATAACTGTGAAAGTATTGCCCTCGTTAGACTTCCCTATATGCAGCACCTCTCATTTCTCTGTATTTAAACTCTGTCAACTATTCCTCAGCACACCTGGCCAACTGATCAAGATCCTGCTGCAATTTTTGACAACCTTCTTCGCCATCTGCAACACCACCCACTTTAGTGTCATCCTAATCATGCCTTGTACATTGTCATTCATATCATTGATATAGATGACAAACAGCAATGGGCCCAACAACAGACACTGAGACACACCACTAGTCACAGGTCAAGTGCAAATCGCGCAACCTTTATACATATGGGGAATATGCATACAGTATCATACAAAACACAATGGACTTATTCAGTGGCTTACTTAACCGCGGTACAACCTAGACCATTCAAAAGGAGCCCTGCAGTACTTTGAATCCCACAGTTCTTATCGTTATCTGTTTGACTATCAGAATGTCAGTCAAAAATATACCATTACATTTGACAGCAGGAATTACTACTAAAAAGTCAGGTCTGCTCTTACATTTTCTCTAAAGTCAGACTTTATGGAGACACAAATGCACTTTGAAGTAGTTCTCCTCTGCTTTCAATGGGAGATCGGTAAGTCTTTTTCTCACTGCTCCTGCCAGTGCTTTGACTGCTCTTCTGCTATTTCACATTGTTCTTACTCAGCTGCCTCTGGCCAACTCTCCCCTGCCTCATCCCTCCCTTGTACCTCTCTATGTTGGCCATCTCCTATCTGCATTCTCAGTCCTGGCGCAGAATCTCAACCCAAAACACCAATAATCCCTCTACCTCCACAGTTGCCGTCCACAAGATTCCAGCGTTTGCAATCCCTTGTGTCTCTGTGATCGTAACATCATGGGAATATAACTACTTCATTTAATGCCTTAAGAAACAAGGGAATCTAGACCCAAACGAACCACTAAACTGTTGCGTTTCTCAACATAATAATGCAGGCAATAACTGTTATGCTCATTACTTATAACAATCCAACATGTTCTTCGAAAATAATGTAAAATAATCGCCTTTCCCATATTAAATTAGTCACCCTACTTTACATTTCTGGATGCTACTTTGAATCTGGCCAATTAAAAATTTAAAAGATGGATTTAAGAAATTGATTATTTAAGTAAAAACATCAAAGCTTAATATATTAGGATTTACCTATTACCTCATCAGTGTTCTTTTTCACGTGTACTTAATTAGTGGTATACAATTTCTAACCTACCACAGACAGAGTATATGGGAACAAAGACAGACACAAAAAGCTGGAGTAACTCTGCAGGTCAGACAGCATCTCTGGAGAAAATGAATAGGTGACGTTTTGAGTCGAAACCCTTCTTCAGACTGAAGACCAGCTCAGCTTTAATATCAGGTCTAGCTTCCACATGGACTATCCCTCTCTCTGATCAAAAATTCACTCTGCTGAGAGGGGATTAAAGAGAAAACAATTAGCCCAATTGAGGAAAACAATTATGGGGAATTTTTTGAATCCTCCAAAAATGATCAAATGTTGTCCAAGAGAAGATGCTGAGAAGGTACACAAAAATGCTGGCGAAACTCAGCGGGTGCAGCAGCATCTATGGAGTGAAGGAAATAGGCGACGTTTCGGGCCGAAACCCTTCTTCAGACTGATTTCGGTAAAGATTGGTAACGATAGAGAAGATGCTGAGATACTTGGCAAGCCCCAGTAACCACATTCGTTCACGGAGAAAGGCCAGATGAGTGGGGAACTTGGGACAGTTAATGGAAATGTCTTGAGGATAGTTCATATTATGGTCGAGGAGATGCTGAATGTCGTAAAGGGCATGAAGGAAGATAAATCTCTCAACTCTGATTAGATATATTCGAGGACACTATGGGAAACTAGAAAATAAATGACAGGCACCCTGGCTGAGGTATTTGCATCATCACATTAGACACAGGTGAGGTGCCAGAAGACTGTGGAGTGGTTAATGTTATGCCTCTATTTAAGAAGTGATGCTAGGAAACACCTGGGATTATAGACCAGTCAGTCTAACATCCGTGGTAGGCAAGGTACTGGAGAGTATACAAAGAGATAAGATATACATGCATTTGGATAGACATTGTGTGATTAGGGATAGCCAGCATGGTTTTGTACGTGGGTGACCATGTCTCACGAATCTGATCTAGTTTTTTAAAGAAGTAACCAAAAAGGTTGATGAGCAAGCATGGGTGTTGTCCATACAGACTTAAACAATACGTTTTTGCATGGTATTCTGCTCTGGGAGGTTAGATCGCATGAGATCCAGGAAGAGATAGCTGACTGGATAGAGAATTGGCTTCATGGAAGGAAGCAGAGAGTGATGTTGAAAGTTTTTGCTTGGACTGGAGGCCTGTGACTAGTGGTGTGCCTCTGGGATTGGAGCTGGGCACATTGCTGTTTGTGGTTTATATCAACGATTTGGATGAGAATGTAGAATGCATGGTTAGTAAGTTTGCAGGTCATGAAAGTGGGTGGTATCGTAGATAACAAGGATACTTATCAAAAATTACAGCATGCTCTTGATCAGTTGGGCAAGTGGACTGAGGAATAGTTAATAGTTTAATGCAGATAAGTATGAGATGTTACATTTTGGGAAGACAAAACAGTGGGGAACCATCACCGTGAATGGTAGAATCCTGGGCATTGTTGTAGAGCAGATGGATCTCAGAGTGCAGGTGGATACCCCTTTGAAAGTGGCATCACAGGAAGATAGGCTGATCGAGAAGGATTTCGGTAAAGATTGGCCTTCATGAGCCAGGGTACCGAGCATAGAAGTGGGGATGTTAGATAACGGTTGTACAGTACAAGATGTTGGTGAGTATTTATTCACAGCACGTACTATTAAGTACAGTAAGTATAGCGAGTACTATTTACTCACATTAGGTGAATGTAGAACCAGGCAATATAGGTTTAAGTTGAGAGGGGAAAGATTTAACATGATCCTGAGGGGCAACTATTTCACACAGAGGATGGTGGGTATATGGAACGAGCTGCCAGACGAGGTAGGTAAGGTATGTGTTATAACAACATTGGACTGAAGGTATCTGGATAGGATAGGTTGAGAGGGATTTTGGCCAAATGCAAGCAAGTGACTCTAGTCTATATGGGGCATCTTATTCAGCATGGGCAAGTTAGGCAAAGAGGTCCGTTTCTGTGCTGTATGACTATCTTTTCAGTGAGTTAATTTTTGTGTCAAAGTATTTTTTTTAAATCAAAGAATCCAGAAAATCTGCTATGTACGAGTTTGCTGGATTAATTTCAGTCCTGAAAATTGCTGTACAAATTTGTCCTTTATCTTTCTTTTTAAAAAATCTATAAGATAACAATTGCAACCACTGTGCTTTGTCTTCCATTTGGATTTATGGATAATCTGCATGCATTGCTTTATGTCAACTTGGCCATGGACCAAAGCATATTTTGGCTAAGATTCACCAACACAATACTGTCAATGGATGTTAACATAATTCTGCTATGAGATTTTATGCTTCAAGCTTGTTTCAGGTTGCCAGAAAATACACCAGTGTCGACTAGTTCAGCTTAGAGATACAGCACGGAAACAGGCCCTATGGCCCATTGAGACCGCACCGACCAACGATCCCCGCACCATAACACTATCCTATGATACACTAGAGACAGTTTACATTTATACCAAGCCAACTAACCTTCAAACCTGTCCGACTTTGGAGTGTGGGAGGAAACGGAAGATCTCAGAGAAAACCCACGCAGGTCACGGGGAGAACATACTCGGGTCTCTGGCGCTGCAAGGCAGGAGCTCTGCGGTTACACCACCGTGCCATCTTTCTGAAATGTGCTGATGTAGTAGACAAATTATTGATGTACTATTTTGCCAGAGTAGCAATCTTCATATCTTTCCTCATGGAAAAATGAGTGTGGGGGAGTGACCTCATTCCCTTTTGAAATACGTTACGCCCAGGATATTATCACATTCAAGTTCGTGTATGCAAAATATGTAAAGGTGAAGCTGCTTGGAGTTCAGACAGGGACACAATGTTGCCACATACAATCCAATCTGAAGAAGGGTCTCGACCCGAAACGTCACCCATTTCTTCTCTCCAGAGATGCTGCCTGTCCCACTAAGTTACTCCAGCATTTTGTCTAAACCAGCATCTGCAGTTCCTTCCTATACAGTCTATAGTCTGTGTGCATTGTAAGTAGGGCATTTGTGGAAATGTTCCAGATACTGTAAGACCAATCAGAAGATAATCTCAACATGAATGTTCAATACATTATTATTATTATTGCATTAATTATTGTAAACTCTTTGTGAGGCAGTCAAGCTTATGAACATGGTAACTTCATTGAAGGTCAGCATGGCAGTAGTATCCACTGGAAAGGATCACGAGCATTAATCCTCAAGGGCCTGTCCCACTTAGGCGATTTTTTCGGCGACTGCCGGTGACTGTCACAGTCGTAGCAAGTCGCTGAAAAAGCGGCGACTAGACCCCCCTACGACAATGTCTACGACAAGCTACGACAACCTACCACCTAGTCGACATCAAGCTATGGCAAGCTACCGACAAATGGGGACCCAATCGTCGCGACTTAGGACGTCCACGTACGACCACACCTACGACAACCTACGACCACACAGGTGACAACCTACGACAACCGAAGTCAACCTACGTCCACCCGTGACAAGCTACATCAAGCAACGACCCTGTCAGCGACAGCTGAAGACAGCTGAAGACAATTCAGTCGCTGGTACCTGTCGCTGGTTGATGTAGGTTGACGTAGGTAGTTGCCAATGGATTTCACTGAAGTCAGCACTGGCACCAATCAACGTCATCCTGGCGACAACCTATGACAACCTACGATAACACCTACAACAGGAGAAGACAGGCAACATCAAGCCCACTGTCGCCGAAAGGTTTTGAACATTTCAAAATCCAGCGGCCACAAGAAAAAAGTTACGACACTCGAGGAGACAACTCACGTCAATATAGGTGTCACCCCGCGTCCACGTGGCGACAGCCTATTTTCCGGCTGTCGCCGAAAAAAATCGCCTAAGGCCATTTATGATCACACACTCTAATCCAAAACACAGTCCATGGCCGAGTGGGATCCAGACTCTCCACTGGTATTCTCCACATCCATTTGTCATGTATGTAAAGCTTACATGTTTTTAGTACACTGACTGTGCCATCTTTTTTACTTCTCGGTTGCAGGCACCTTATGAGTATATTGACGGTCAGACTTTGTGGTCATGAGGTGGCCAAGTGTGAGGAAAAGACCAACTTCCCCATCCAAAACCTACCTGTCTGTTCTTAGCATGACAGTTTGCACGGATGATTGAAAGTGTGGTCTCCTTGCCGCTAAAGAATGTTTTGTTTTTATAAGGTGTGGCACCATAAAATAACCCATACACTCATAACTGAGCTCACCTGAACTAGAGCTAGGTGCTGTGCCAGTACTTGTTCAGCGAGTGATAACATCACATTATATTACTTGTATTTCGACCAAAATCAAGACAGCTTTAATGAGCACTGTTGCATTTAAAGTCATTTGATGAAAAATCTGAATTGTTCTCTTTCAGCCCTTACTGAACTTTGCTTCCACCGCAACCCACAGGGAATCCATTTTAACACTTTTACTTATTCCGAAAGTTGAGAAAGATTTTTTAAATACAGAAGTGTTGAAAAAGTCAATGTTAGCTCTAAAAATGTGGTAGGCTAGATCCCATAAGGATGTGATGAGAGTGGAAAAGATGGGAAGTACTGGAGTAAACTTGGATCCCCTTCTGTGCTGGGGTACCTCTTCAATCAGATTTAATTTCTGCTGCTGGAGATGCTCCATGTAGAAGAGTGAGTTCCCATGAAAACCATCCAAGTGTTCCCCGACCAGAAGTCATAAGACCGTAATGGGTCTGTCCCACTTAGGCGATTGTTAAAAACATTTTGGCGACAGTGGCGACAATTTTTTGTTGTCGTAGGGTGATGAAGGTTGTCGTAGGTGCTGTCATAGGTTGTCGCCAGGTGTCGTAGGTGAATTCCATTAAAATTAGTCCATGGCAGTCGCCTAAAGAGTCGCCTAAGTGGGACAGGCCCTTTAGGAATATGAATAGAATAGTAAGATTAAACAAGAACTTACCAGTTTGAAGTTTGATCTGTATTTTATGAGGAGTTATGATGAGGGATTACGTGACGAGCCCGCTCAGCACGCATGCGCGGCATACGTCAAAGCAGCGGTGCGGAATCACAGATAGACACAGTTATTGAAGTAAACATAGTAAAGAAAAGGAGACATCAGTTTATCAGTTTGACCCATATTATTGAGGGTGGGAGCGGAGGGCACATAATCCCCCATCGTAACTCCTCATAAAATACAGATCAAACTTCAAATTGGTAAGTTTTCGTTTAATCTTACTATTTTACTTCGGAGTCACGTGAGTGACTACGTGAAGACTTCAAAGCTCTGTTATTTCAAATCGTGTAACAGTTATTACTTCACTCACTGCCGAAGTCCTTGAGGGAGGAAGTGTGTTATCGTAATCAACCAATGAATCTGTTTGTAGAAAAACACAATGGTATTTTTTAACAATAACAACAAAGAAATTAAATTGCTCCCCTGGGCTTAAATTAAATATTTGCAGTCTGTAAAAATTTGTCTGCAAATAAAGCAGGTTTTGCCAACAGCAATAAAATTTCTGAACGGTCTGTAGCCAGGATGTGGTCTATAGGCACGTCCATTCTTTTGGCAGTCAACGTGGATGCTGCCCTGGTGGAGTGAGATTTATATATGTTAGTGTTTATCCCAGCAGCTTTTAGCACCTGCTTGAGCCATCTCAAAATGGTTTGGCTCGTCACCCGACCATAAGGTTTTTTATGACTGACCCACAAGGCTTTTCATCTCCCTCGAATATTTTTGGATGTGTCCATGTAGGACAGTAGGTGGATCATGGCACATAACCGTGGTTCTGGCGGGTAAGCCCGGAATTCCACGATTGGATTAGGTGTTCCTGGTCTGTTCTGTTTGATCAGTCCCTGGATAACGACAGAGATCTGGTCTAGAGCTGTGAGCATGCTGTCCAGTCGCAATAGGTGTAGTGACTGGACCCTCTGTGCAGATACAAGTGCCATCAACATGAGTGTTTGAGCATAGATTGTTCCAGGTTGAGGGATCTGGTTGGTGGCCATCCCCTGAGGTATGTCAGGACCACACTGACATCCCATGTATGGGTGTACTTTGGTCTAGGGGGTTAGTTGTAAATACCCTTCATTAGGGCACTTCTAGTTGTGTTGATGGCTCTGTAGCTGAATCCTTCATCGCGGTGAAGGTTCACCAGGAATTCCAATACGTTTTGTAACTGTAGCGGTTGAGTAGGTGGTCCCTGTATCCAAGCAGTACTTCTCCCATTTTTTGATGCTGGACAAGTGCTGTTTTTTAGTGGATGTTCGGAGGGATGCTGACATTGTGTCGACGGTTTGTTCTGATAATCCCAGTCCCAGAAATGGTTTGTGCAGAATCTGCAACCCAGCAGTTTGATTTTTTCATGGCACGGGTGGCTTGTGCCCGACACTGGGTGTTAATAACTCTGGGTCACTGGGGAATACCATCGGAGTTTCAACAACCATGTCATGGAGTATTGTGAACCATGTCGGGTACCATCAAAATACCTGAGGCAGAGTCCATTTGTATTGTGCGTAATCCCCGACTGATGGCAGAAGTAAGGAAATGCATAGAAGAAGAATTTCCCCAATCCAGTGCGAACGCATCTACCGCTGCTGCCTCAGGGTCTGGTTCCCAAGCGACATACATAGGTACCTGGTGATTTAACCTTTATGCAAATAAATCGATATCTGGCATGCCATATTGATTGATAACTTTTGCAAATTTTTTGGGGTTTAACATCCATTCGATGTTGTCATTAAATTTACGTGACCTGGTGTCTGCCACTGTATTTAGCTTACCTGGCAGGTAAGTTGCTGATAGCCGAATATGTCTTTTGACACATCATTGCCAAATTGTGTTGACCAACTTGTCGCATGATACCGATTTTATGCCGCCCATATGGTTAATGTAGGCCACCACCGTAGTATTATCTATTTGTAACCGTACATGCAAGTGATGCATATTTGTGCATATGCTTTTAAACCATTAAAGTCACCCAACATCTCTAGATAATTAATGCCCAGTGTAAATGGTAATGATGACTCTGGGTTAGTCCATCTACTACCTGTGCTGGATATAGAGTTAGTTGCTCCCCAGCCTTGAGCACTGGCATCTGTTTGGACAACTAACGTAGGGTTAATGATGATAATAGGGCTGAAAATTGCCAAACATTTTTTGCCCACCACTGTAGTTCTGATATTGCTTCAGTGGGTAACTTCATTCAGATTCAGATTCAATTTTAATTGTCATTGTCAGTGTACAGTACAGAGACAACAAAATGCATTTAGCATCTCCCTTGAAGAGCGACATAGCAAACATGACATGATCATGACACGATCATAATGACCTGTATGTCGTTTTGGTGCCTGTACCTTTGCTCTTTGTAAGTTTTGACAGTGCAAAGGTCCGAATTGTGTAGCAGGAAATGCTGCTACCATTTTCCCAATTACTCTGTTACTTGTCGAATAGTTGGTCGTTCGTTGACCATTAAATTGTTGCATGATTGTGCCAATTCAACTATGTTGTGTTTTGGCAATGTTACAGTCACGTAGACTGAATTAATTGTGAAGCCCAAGTAGTCCATGATAGAGTATGGCTTCAACTTAGATTTATCTGGATGTAAGACCACCCCAGGGTTTCGAATAACTGTTTGGTAGCTGAACAGCTAACATAATCAAATTCATGGTCTTGCCTATCATTTAGGATATCATCAAGATATGCCATGACAATATGTTTTTGTCTTCTGAATATTGCCGGAGCTGGTTTTAGTGTCTTGCTGACACTCTTGGGCTGATGTGAACCCATTGGGTAATGCTTTAAACTGCTATAGCTGCCCCATCCAGGTAAATTTCAGGTATCTGCGATGATCCTTGTGAATGGTACTAAATAGTAAACATCTTTAAGATGAATGCTTGCCATGAAGTATCCTTTGGAATTTAGTTGTTTGGCAGTAACAACCGTTTCCATTTTGAAATGTATATACTTAAAACATATTTAGTGAAGTTAAGTCAATGATGATGCGACATCCACCATCATTTTTTGGGTTTAATGAATATATTTGATACAAATTCCAAGGGTTCATGTTTTCCCATGATACCCTTTGTAATCAGTCTCACCAGTTCAGCTTGTCCCTCTTGTTTCTTTAACGGAGAGGGAAAATACCCTCTGGGGTGAATGTTGAACTGGTGGCAATTTTTCTGGTATGAATTGTATTTTGTATCCACTAATGCCATTGAGTATATACTGATCATTCGTGATAGACTCCCGTGCTTCTTTAAACAGGTGTAATCTCCCCCCTGTTAGTATTAAGCCCCTATTTTCTATACGTTGGTAGGAACCAGACCCACCTACCTCCATGGTTATGGATATTCTTCTGTTTCCTGCCGGTCCAACGAGTCTTGCACGTTGTCTGACGTGGCGGTGATGTTGGGGGGTGGTGCATTTTCCATGGGGTCCGCTCTGGGCCCTGGTCTAAAGAAGACTTCCGGGGATAGAATGCGGACCCCGAGCTTTCACCAGTCCCATATGGTCGACGTCGACTGATGGACGCGATGGGGTGCTGCTGCTTAGGGATTATTGTTTTTGGTTTGCTCGTCCCGGGGCCTGCCCTCATGAGACCAAACGTTTTTTAAGGCCTCTCAATATCCTTCATATGCTTTGTGAGGTTTTTGCCAAAGAGCAGTGGGTCTGGCTCAGTGGCTGGGGTTTTGCACAACCCCGCAAATTTAGGATTTTATGGCAGGTCTTACGATTTGTTTACGAAGGTTGTGGTCATCTCCGTATTTGTCCACGGAATGAGGATGTGATGGCTGACGTCAGGAGCCTGAGGATCCGCTGCAGTTTTAGCTCCTGGTTCCGAATATTTTCTCCAACGTGCCCCCAGTTTTGGCTGTTTACAGCCGGCACTTTAAGGGACTCACAGTTCTCTGGAGCTGTATACGTTTCTAAGGCCTCATTGACCACCTGCTCCTGTAGGGGCCTGTTGGAGAGGTGGTTAATGCTGGCAGCTAGTTTGGCCTTTAACGGCCTCCTGCACGTGGGGCTGCCACGTAGCAGTCCACCACACCCAGCAGCTCTTCCTGTTCCTGCACCCCTTGCATATTCCTGACATCTTCAGCCAGCGTCCCCTCTTCTTGACCAGCCCAGTCCTGGTCACCAAAGCTACCCTCGGGTAAAGAGGAAGCAATGGACAGTGCACAAGACACTGTGGAGGGAGTGCCTGAACTCCCCCTGCGAGAGCGCCCCTCACGAAGCGAGTCTCGCTGGAGCTCCTGCTCCAGGAGCCGCTCCAAGCGGCTCAGGCGGCTGTCTCCCCTCCCCGTGCGGGTGGAGAGACGTCCCCGTCCGACAAGTCGGAAGCCACCGGCCGGACGCCTCTTCCGTGGCTTTACTTCCAGCCCGCTGCTCAGGCACTAGCGGGCTGGGCTCGGCACGGTGTCGGGGAATAGCGGAGCGCCTGGTAAGCGATCCTACCGCCTTGTTGCTGCCAGCCCTCCAGATGGAACGCTCCTCCGTGGAGTCGAGCAGGGGACAGGTTTGTCCAAGAGCCTTTCTTCTCTGCCTGAAAGCAGAAGGCTCCCTGTGAAAGAAAACCTGACCTCAGAGCTTACCTGACGGTCCGTTCTTTCACCTGTAGCGAGAGCGCCTGACTCCCGATGCGGCTGCTGTTGCACTGCTGAACGCGATGCCGCGCATGCGTGCTGAGCGGGCTCTTCACGTAGTCACTCACGTGACTCCGAAATAAAATTAGGCTATTCAGCACATCAAGTCTACTCTGCCATTCAATCATAGCTGATCTATATCTCCCTCCTAACCCCATTCTCCTGCCTTCTCCCCTTAACCTCTGACACCTGTCCTAATCAAGAATCTATCTATCCCTGCCTTAAATATATCCACTGATTTGGCCTCCACAGCCTTCTGTGGCAAAGAATCCCACAGATTCACCACCCTCTGATGAAAGAAGGGTGGAAGTCTTTGATGAACCAGGAGGTCTGCATTGTTCTGACATCCAGATTTGGTTATTCAAGTCTGGTGGAGCAGAGTCATACAAGAAGTCCAGATACGACCTAGATAAGGCCATTAAAAAGGCTGAAAGGAACTTTCAATCAAAACTTGAGGATAAGACGCAAGTTCTGGTTGGTGACTGAAGGTCTGTAAACATTTCATCCATCACTTACTTGTAGAACAAATTATTTCTGTCCATAATTTTAAAATGGCCTATGATGGAAATCTGAAATAAAACAAAAAATATTGGAAACACCCAGCAGGTTAGACAATATCCATGGGAAGAGAAGAGTTTCTAGTTTGAAAATCTCCACAAATGCTGCCTGACCTGTTAACTATAGGTAGTTCTGTCATAACTTAATTGTTGAATTCTGAGGAAATGTTCTGTAATAGAAAACTTCATTAGCAAAACCGTTGTATTAATTCTCCACAGGATTTTCAAAAATAATTTTACTAAGTTGATTTTGTTACATCAAGTTAAATATATTAAAGGCTACATGCTTAACATTGCTTAACAGAGTATCATTGCACAAGATTCAAGAGAAGCGATTGCTTTTCAATTTCAATAGCCACCTAGTGTGAAACTGACAGACGGTGTTATTAAGAGATATCTACATCTTGAAGGTGGAATCTCATATAGATAGGGTGGTAAATAAAGCTTTTGGTATGTTAGCCTTTATAAATCAGAGCATTGTGTATAGAAGCTGGGATGTAATGTTAAAATTGTACAAGGCATTGGTGTGACCAAATCTGGAGTATGGTTTACAATTTTGGTCGCCCAATTATAGGAAGGATGTCAACAAAATAAAGAGAATGCAGAGGAGATTTACTAGAATGTTGCCTGGGTTTCAACAACTAAGTTGCAGAGAAAGGTTGAATAAGTTAGGTCTTTATTCTCTGGAGCGCAGAAGGTTAAGGGGGGGACTTGATAGAGGTCTTTAAAATGATGAGAGGGATAGACAGAGTTGATGTGGACCAGCTTTTCCCTTTGAGAATAGGGAAGATTCAAATAAGAGGACATGACTTCAGAATTAAGGGACAGAAGTTTAGGGGTAACATGAGGGGGAACTTCTTTACTCAGAGAGTGGTAGCGGTGTGGAATGAGCTTCCAGTGGAAGTGGTGGAGACAGGTTCGTTGGTATCATTTAAAAATAAATTGGATAGGCATATGGATGAGAAGGGAATGGAGGGTTATGGTCTGAGTGCAGGCAGGTGGGACTAAGGGAAAAAAGTTGTTCGGCAAGGATTTGTAGGGCCGAGATGGCCTGTTTCCGTGCTGTAATTGTTATATGGTTATATGGTTATTTCATTTAATAGTGATTAAAATTGATTATAAATCAATTCAACCTGCATAATGCAAATAACGTTCCTTAATTCATCAATCCTTAATTTGATCATGTTCTATCAAATTTGCCTTATGAAAACATTCCCACACTGCCCTTTCTGTCCAGGGCCTCCTCCATTGTCAGAGTGAGGCTAACTGCAAATTGGAGGAACAACACCTCAAATTTTGCCTGGGCAGCTTACAACAGAGTGGCATGAATATTGATTTCTCTAACTTCAAGTAGCCCCTGCACTCTCTCTCCCTCCATCCCCTCCCCCACCCAAGTTGCAGAAGGCACCTGATGACCCGAACACCTGTCCATCTGCCTTTATCTGTAGCTTACAATTAAAGTCCTCATATGAGTCGCTGATAGCTGAATTTGAGTACAGCTTCCAGGTTGCGGGCATCTGACCATAGGGTACCCCTGGTCTGGCTGCAATCCCAAGCCCAAGCCCAAGTGAATCACCATGCTGCAATTTCACATTAAAGTTATCCTCAGAGTGCCAGAGTCTAAGTTGGTGGCTGCTAGCATCAGAAGCGAGGACTGTGGAGAGCGAGGTTGACCATCGAGAAGGAGGAGGAATCTTCAAGAGGGGGTTTGACCCGTGCCAGCAAGAGAGGGGAGGAGGATTCATGTTGCTGAGAGCTACCCTGTGTGGGGCCATTGAGAACGAAGGGGGAACCATACAGGGGGGGTACTGGCTAGGTGAAGTCTGCTGCACCATTTTACTGCGTTGTCGGCGAAACAAAGCTTTTCACTGTACCTCGGTACATGTGACATTACAGTGTCATTCATTGGGATGAATTTGTTTTTAAACCTCGTTGTCATCTCAGTTGGCCGATTGATACTTCATGGCAGCTATGAAAGAAGGAAGCTGCAAGAGTGGGTTTGCAATGGGGTGAAGGTGCATGTTTCCGACATTTGCCGCTTGTAAATCAGAGAGTGTGAGGAAAGGCTGGGATGAGAGAAGTAGCAACGGTTAAGGGCACGTCAACTGCAATAACCTTGGCACTGTCACTGTTTGGGACATTGTTGGGGCTACACCAATAATTGTTTAAGAAGGAACTGCAGATACTGGAAAATCGAAGGAATACAAAAATGCTGGAGAAACTCCATGGAGCGAAGGAAATAGGCGACTTTTCGGGTCGAGACCATTCTTCTTGTCAGGGTGATGAACCTTTGGACTTGCTCCAAGTGTAGGAAGAAAATAAAGTGGGGGCATACGAACAAGGAAGATCATTCAGCCCATCAAGCCTGTTCCACTATTAGATTTAGCTATTCTGTCTCAACTGCATAAAGATGCCTTTTCTCCATGTTCTGTGCTAATTATGGTTATCAATAATCTATCAATCACAATTTTCGAATTAATTTTCCTTGCATTAATTGCCACAAGTCTGTTCCACATGTGCCCTCTTATCGATTATGTATTGTGCACAGTCCCTGATTGTTGCAGGAAATACATAAGCAATATTATTTTAAGGAAGATGCCAGGTCGGCTGTTAACTTAACTCCATTTCCTTGTCTCGTTTTCAATTATGGGATCTCTGAGATACTCACCGGATATGATACTTTAAATGTTCATTTGGTTAACATAATAAGGGCTCCACTATTTAATACGCAATCTAGGATTTATGCAAGTTGTAAAAATTATCAGCCATTTGGATAAAAAAAGATGATTATTTATTTTCTGTAAAGCAAAGTTTTTCTACAATGTCTTGTCACAGGCAACACAATGGCAGGCCCTCATACTGGATAAATAGTCAAATATGAAATACTGCAGGTGATTGCAGCAATAATTTCCAGCCTCTGCTGCCTTAACAATCTGCAACTCCTCATAAAATAATATCTTGTACTCCTCAAGCTGAAGGGTGAATACATCAATACAGTGACTGATTTCAAGTGTTCAGTGAAAGGGTTAATAACGGCAAGGTGGGATGGGCCACAGGCTGGAGACAGAATACACTGAATCTTCATCCATTGTGCCCCCATCGATTACCCTTATGCCTCTGTCTCCACCTTCACCCTCACCTTCTCCCACTCGACTCCATCTAACCTTGTTTCCCATTGTGCAGGGAGGAACTGCAATGCTGGTTTACAATGATGATAGACACAAAATGCTGGACAAGCTAGATGCAGGAAGAATGGTCCCAATGTTGGGCAAGTCCAGAACCAGGGGCCACAGTCTGAGAATAAAGAGGAGGCCATTTGGGACTGAGGTGAGAAAAAACGTTTTCACCCAGAGAGTTGTGAATTTGTGGAATTCCCTACCACAGAGGGCAGTGGAGGACAAATCACTGGATGGGTTTGAGAGAGAGTTAGATAGAGCTCTAGGGACTTGTGGAATCAAGGGATATGGGGAGGGCAGGCACGAGTTATTGAGTCGGGACGATCAGCCATGATCACAATGAATGGCGGTGCTGGCTGGAAGGGCCAAATGGACTCCTCCTGCACATATTTTCTATGTTTCTATGTAACTCAGCGGGATGCGCAGCATCTTTGGAGAGAAGGAATGGGTGACGTTTCAGGTCGAGATCCTTCTTCAGTCTGATTATTTATTCTGTCTGACGAAGTGTCCCAACCTGATACGTCACCCATTCCTTCTCTCTAGAGTTGCTGCCCGTCCCGCTGAGATACTCCAGCATTTTGTGTCTACCTTCTTGTTTTCCTTTGTCTGCTTCCACCTGTATATCCCAACCACTGCTCCTTCTCCCCACTGTAGCTTCTTGCGCCCATGATCTCACATCCCTCCTCGTCCCACCCATCACCTTCTGGTTCCCGTTTCACCCTCCAACTCCTGCCCCCTCTCCCTTTATACTGGTCATCTCCATTCTCGTCTATCGGTCCTAATGCAGAACCTCAACCCGAAATGTGGACAACTCCTTCCCCATCCAAGATGTTGCTTGTCCTACTGAGTTGCTCGTGCAGTTTGTTTTTTGCTCCAGATTCCAGTATTTGTGATCTTCTGTGTCTCCAAAGCTCCATCTAATCTGTGCCTTAGTCCTCAGAAGTAGATATCGGTTCAGTTCAGTTTAGTTTATTGTCACTTGCACCGAGGTACAATGAAAAGATTTTTGTTGCGTTCTCACCAATCAGCGGAAAGACAATACATGATTACAATCGATCCATTTACAGTGTATGGATACATGATGAGGGAATAGGAATAGAGACTTAAGAGTGTGGAGTGATTGTAATATGTGATTGTTGATCTGCTTCTGTGGCCAGTGCGCAAGCATCTACAAAAGCCATGTCTCTATGGATAATTGAAGTATGTGTTAAGCAAGGTAGACACACTGCTGGAGTAATTCAGTGGGGCAGTCAGCATCTCTGGACAGAAGGAATGGATGATGTTTCGGGTCAAGACCCTTCTGCAAAGCAGGTGAAATAGCATGGCCTTGGTCTCAAGTTCAGTCGGGATAGACACTATGCTGTGCTTCAGAGCAATGTGAAATATTTCACATTTCCCACACGTAAAGAAATCTCTTTTTGAAGTTTCTTAGCCAACATGAAGCGAAATGTGAAAAATTATGCTCACTATTCTATTTGCAAGTTAAAATGCGTTTTTTCTACAGTGACATACTCAGTCAGGCTAATGTTTGTCAAGCAACTGAGAGGCTTGCCAGTTTTAAATGCAGTCCTCACAGATAAACACACACACACACACACACACACACACACACACACACACACACACACACACACACACACACACACACACACACACACACACACACACACACACACACACACACAGCTGTTCCTGAACCTGTACATTACAGTTTTTAGGCTCCTGTACCTTCTTCCCGATGGCAAGGGTGAAATGCATGTATGGCCAGGATGGTGTGGGTCTTTGATGATGTTTGCAGCCACTCCGATAAATCCCTTCGATGGTGGGGAGGTCAGAGCCAGTGATGGACTGGGCAGTGGTCACAACTTTTTGCAGTCTTTTCCGCTCCTGGGCGTTCAAGTTGCCGAACCAGGCCATGATGCAACCAGTCAGTATGCTCCCTACTGTACTCCTACTGTACTCCTATTAAACCAATAGTATAAGTGCTAAACTCAGTCTCAGAGAAGAGAGCAAGTATGTCAGGGTTGCATATTGGTGTCAATGTCTTTGTAGGGATCTCAGCTTGGGCCTCTTTCCTGTCAGACTGGAGGTATTCAATCCCGCAAAAATGTTGTAGGACACAATTTGGTTCGTCATTGCTACGGCACAATGAAATTACTAAAATATTATATATACTAAAATCTCAACCTGAAATACCTGAATTTTAAGTGACAAACATGCTTTTCAGTCAGTCCTCAATTGTTTTGGTGATGATTTGTCAAAAAAAAATTCTTATTAATTTTCACAGAGAAACCTCACTCCCTGCTTCTGCCTCTGTGCTGTTGTCTATTTGATCAGCGGAGGCTGCTGAAGATTAAAACGTCCCATAGTTTGGAGTTTGCAGCATCGCAGACTTGGATTTTCTGTTAGTCTGTTTTCCCAGCATTCTGTTAAAATGGTTCCATTGTATGCTGAATAGTTATTAAATTTCAAATGTCATTAGAAACGGGAATAGTCCCCGAGGATTGGCGTACTGCGCATGTTGTTCCATTGTTTAAAAAGGGTTCTAAGAGTAAACCTAGCAATTATAGACCTGTTAGTTTGACTTCAGTGGTGGGCAAATTAATGGAAAAGATACTTAGAGATAATATATATAAGCATCTAGATAAACAGGGTCTGATTAGGAACAGTCAACATGGATTTGTGCCTGGAAGGTCATGTTTGACTAATCTTCTTGAATTTTTTGAAGAGGTTACTAGGGAAATTGACGAGGGTAAAGCAGTGGATGTTGTCTATATGGACTTTAGTAAGGCCTTTGACAAGGTTCCTCATGGAAGGTTCGTTAAGAAGGTTCAACTGTTTGGTATAAATGCAGGAATAGCAAGATGGATTCAACAGTGGCTGAAGGGGAGAAGCCAGAGGGTAATGGTGGATGGCTGTTTATCGGGTTGGAGGCAGGTGACTAGTGGGGTGCCTCAGGGATCTGTGTTGGGTCCTTTGTTGTTTGTCATGTACATCAATGATCTGGATGAAGGTGTGGTAAATTGGATTAGTAAGTATGCAGATGATACCATGATAGGGGGTGTTGTGGATAATGAAGAGGATTTCCAAAGTCTACAGAGTGATTTAGGCCATTTGGAAAAAATGGGCTGAAAGATGGCAGATGGAGTTTAATGCTGATAAATGTGAGGTGCTACACCTTGGCAGGTCAAATCAAAATAGGACGTACATGGTAAATGGTAGGGAATTGAAGAATACAGTTGAACAGAGGGATCTGGGTATAACCGTGCATAGTTCCTTGAAGGTGGAATCTCATATAGATAGGGTGGTAAAGAAAGCTTTTGGTATGCTAGCCTTTATAAATCAGAGCATTGAGTATAGAAGCTGGGATGTAATGTTAAAATTGTACAAGGCATTGGTGAGACCAAATCTGGAGTATGGTGTACAATTTTGGTCGCCCAATTATAGGAAGGATGTAAACAAAATAGAGAGAGTACAGAGGAGATTTACTAGAATGTTGCCTGGGTTTCAACAACTAAGTTACAGAGATAGGTTGAATAAGTTAGGTCTTTATTCTCTGGAGCGCAGAAGGTTAAGGGGGGACCTGATAGAGGTCTTTAAAATGATGAGAGGGATAGACAGAGTTGATGTGGACAAGCTTTTCCCTTTGAGAATAGGGAAGATTCAAACAAGAGGACATGACTTCAGAATTAAGGGACAGAAGTTTAGGGGTAATATGAGGGGGAACTTCTTTACGCAGAGAGTGGTGGCGGTGTGGAATGAGCTCCCAGTGGAAGTGGTGGAGGCAGGTTCATTGGTATCATTTAAAAATAAATTGGATAGGCATATGGATGAGAAGGGAATGGAGGGTTATGGTATGAGTGCAGGCAGGTGGGACTAAGGGGAAAAAAAAAATTTGTTCGGCATGGACTTGTAGGGCCGAGATGGCCTGTTTCCGTGCTGTAATTGTTATATGGTTATATGGTTATATGGTTAAATATGCTTCTTCTTCTTATATAGTCCACGCACAAGATTAGAAGTTGTTCTGCCAGAGCTGAACACACTTCTCGGCATCTGCATACAATGGTGTCCGTCTTGTCGCTTCTTTATTATAAAGGACCTTTCCCAACCCGGACACTCCCTGTTTGAACTGTTGCCGTCAGGCGGACGGTACAGATCTACAAGGACAAGGACGAACAGACTAAAAATCAGTTTTTACCCCACTGCTATAAAAGCACTAAATGTAGCCGCCAAGGAACGCAGGGGCGATACATACTAAGGGACTGTGGTACACTGTGAAATCGACAGAAGGATGGAGGGTTGGGTGTTTATGCGTGCTATTTTCATGATATTTATTTTAGTTGTTTATCTTTTAATATTTTATCTTGTATGTATCGTTAGCTTTTAGAAATGTTTGAATGGTGCACTGACTGGCTGACATTTTTAAATTTTGTTGTACATGGTTCATGTTACAATGACAATAAAGAAACTATTCTATTCTATTCTATTCTATTCTTGTGCTTCTTCTGCGTGGTGGTGGGAAGATTAGTGGAAACAGGGCCGCGACGCGAACGCTCTTTCCTTGATCCCTTTAAATATGCTGACTACGCAAAGCCGAAGATAGACACAAAATGCTGGAGTAACTCTGGAGAGAAATAATGATTGATGTTTTGGGTCGAGACCCTTCTTCAGACTGATAGTTAGTGGAACGGGAAATGAGAGATATAGACTGTGATGTGGAGAGATATAGAACAAATGAATGCGAGATATGCTAAAAAGTAACAACGATAAAGGAAACAGGCCAGTGTTAGTTGTGTGCTAGTTGTGAACAAGAAGCTGGTGCCACTTGGTGGGGGAGGGATAGAGAGAGAGGGAGTGAAGGGGTTAATTGAAGTTAGCAAAATCAATATTCATACCACTGGATTGTAAGCTGCCTAAGGCCAAGTCATCTTAAGGGCAATCTAAAACAAAGAACAGAAGCAATATTTGTCACTTCCACATATGACTGAAGTGAGCAAGGCCGGCCTTAAGCCGATTTGACCGATTGCTCCCAATTGGGCCCCGCACTAATGTTCCGTATTTCGTACGGAAATACGAATTATCTTTGTTAAATAAAGATTTTTTTAAATTCGCCATCCGGATTTTTTTTTAAACGAACATCACATCACATCACATCACTCCAGTCCACAAACAACTTCACTGGCTTCCCATCTCCCACTGGATCACCTACAAAATCCTGATCCTCACCTACAAAGCACTCCACCATCTGGCCCCCCCCCATATCTCACTGACCTCCTCTCCCCCTACCAACCCTCACAGTCCCTCAGATCCACATCAGCCGGTCTCCTCTCCATGCACAAGTCCAACCTCCGCAGTTTTGGGGACAGAGCCTTCTCCAGGGCAGCTCCCAGGCTCTGGAACTCCCTCCCCCAACTGATCCGCAATTCCGTGTCACTCACCATCTTCCAGTCCCGCCTCAAGACCCATCTCTTCACCTCTGCCTATCCTTAGCCCCATGTCCCCCTCCCTTTTCATCTGTGCATTAATTGCCTCATATTGTGTTTTGAATTAATTGGCTATATTTAAGAGGATGTGGCCCTTGTGGCTAAAGAGATCAGGGGGTATGGAGAGAAGGCAGGTACAGGATACTGAGTTGGATGATCAGCCATGATCATATTGAATGGCTGTGCAAGCACGAAGGGCCGAATGGCCTCTACTCCCACACCTATTGTCTATGGTTCTATGACTGCGTCCAACTGCTGTCTGATTCGTTGATCGGTTTGCTAGATATGAACTGTTTTGGGAGAGAAAAATGCTCACGGCAGACCAAACGTGTTAAATAGAAATTGGTCAGATATTGAGCTTTACACAGTGAGAAATCATGTGAAATAATCATTAAATGAAAGTACCTGCATGTTATACTGTTTAGTTTGGAGATACAACCAGGTAGTCCACCGAGGTCGCACTGACCAGCGAATTTTGTTACAGATTTGACAATTTTATTTAGCGGCCAATCAAACGCTGTCTCTAAGGGGGTTGCATCCAATCACCAACCAGCTTGCCTTAAAATTCAACAAATAGGTCTCTTCCCGTCCAATCAGCCGCTGTCTCCAAGGACATTGTGTCCACTCACATAATTAGCAGCTACGGTAAATGTTGGAAGCCAGCGGAGCTACTGACAGTCAAACGGGAGGAAGCAGGAGAGATTCACACAATGTATAATCCATAGGACCTAGTGTAAAGTTTCATAATATATACTAAATAACTGGGCTGACACACCTTGGCTGGGAATCTGGGGTTCACCAAAATTGTTCCCAATTGGGCCCCGCACCCCCTAAGGCCGGCCCTGGAAGTGGGATGTGAAGATATTTCATTTGATGATCAAATGTCTTTGGAATTTGATTAATGATTTTTTCTGGTCTTCATTGAAAATTCCCAGGTTTCTCTCTCATCTAAAGAGATTGTGAATGGCATGAAACAAACTAAGTGGGAATGGGTAAAGGGAATGATGAGTCTACTTGAGACCTTTGAAGGTGGGAGAGAATGCTGATTCTTCTGATCCATGTGGACATGCAGGGAACAGTCGGAGCACAACAGCAATGATAGAATTGCAGCTGACATAGAGTCACTGAGTCATAGAGTGATACAGCGTGGAAACAGGACTTTTGGCCCAACTTGCCCACACGTCCCAGCTACACTAGTCCCACCTGCCGATGTTTGGCCCATATCCCTCCAAACCTGTCTTATCCATGTACCTGCCTAGCTGTTTCTTAAACGTTGAGATAGTCCCAGCCTCAACTACCTCCTCTGGCAGCTTGTTCCATACACCCACCACCCTTTATGTGAAAAAGTAATCCCTCAGATTCCTATTAAATATTTTCCCCTTCACCTTAAACCTACATATGTCGTCTGGTCCTCGATGCACCTACTCTGGTAAAGAGGCAGTGTGCATCTACCTGATCTATTTCTCTCATGACTTTATACACCTTTCCTCTTTTAATAAGTTCTGGGATGACCTGGTTCATCAGCACATCAGTTCATCAGTTCATCAGCACAGGAATCTCAGCTGCAAGCTGCGTCAAATAGGAATGCGATTTGAATCTTGAGTTGTGAGCATTTTATTCCACCAACTAGGTTCAAAAACCCACACTTTACAATGAAAGCCCCTGGATCAATGCAGGTCCATTGGGACAAACCGTCTACTTGTAAGCATGGACATTGTTTGAATTAATATTAAATAAGTGAAAGAGGGGGAAAAAAGTATAAACCAGGATCTGAGAGTTATTCATTTTCAAAACCTTACTAACAAATTGTGAAGGCACTGCCCCAGGCAATTCAGAAAAAGAAAAGCACATAAGAGCTAACCATTATTATGCAAGATGTTAGATCTTCACACATTAACCACAGAAGACCAACCATCCCCACTTCCATCAGCAAGGAAGCTGGACACATCTCAAAACCACAGTCTTTTCAATGCCAGCTTTATCTCGAAACTCCCACATCCATCCGCTTGTTTCTAAGAAGACTCAAATCTGGGAGGAAAGCTGAATCAAAAAATCAATCCTATGCTGTACTGATACGAGCTCATTGAGAATTCCTTTAGAATGGTGGTCATAGAAAATGCTGGCCAGGCTGGTCCTTCATGTCCAGTTGCAAACTAACTGCTAAATCCCAGGCTGGCCACGGTGTGCTGAGCCCAACATTGTATGGGGCCAGGGTCTGCTATCAGGTAGGCTACAGGTCCTGGGCCTGGCATCATGGGTCACGAGGACCTGAGTTTAGCATTGGCGTGGGTTGATCATTAGATCAAGTCAAGTCAAGTCAAGTCAAGAGAGTTTATTGTCATGTGTCCTAGGTCGGACAATTAAATTGTATTGTAAACAAAAATACAGAACAGTTCAGTTCAATATACACATAAATAAGCAGATAAAGTGCAATAGGTTGTTACAGTTCAGAGTCTGTTTGTTGGCGAGTTTAATAGCCTGATGGCTGCGGGGAAGAAGCTGTTCCTGAACCTGGATGTAACAGATTTCAGTCTCCTGTACCTTCTGCCCGATGGTAGTGGAGAGATGAGTGCGTGGCCAGGATGGTGTGGGTCTTGATGATGTTGATTTTGAGGCAGCGACTGCGATAGATCCCTTCGATGGTGGGGATCAGAGCCGATGATGGATTGGGCAGTGGTTACAACTTTCCCACAAGGGCTTGTGCCCAGCATTTGTGGGTCCTGAGCTTGCCGTTAAGTGAGCTACAGGAGCCCAGGCCTACATTGTGGACCATGAGGACTTGGTGTTCATTCTTTGATTGTTACTGGCTTTATCTTAGACTAAACTTTATTCACTTGTCATGTATCTGTATGCTGTGAATGGCTCGATTGTAATCATGTATTGTCTTTCTGCTGGCTGGTTAGCACACAACAAAAGCTTTTCACTTCAGCTTCAGTCTGAAGAAGGGTTTCGGCCCGAAACGTCGCCTATTTCCTTCACTCCATAGCTGCTGCTGCACCCGCTGAGTTTCTCCAGCTTTTTTGTGTACCTTTAAAAGCTTTTCACTGTACCTCGGTACACGTGACAATAAACTAAACTAAACCATGTTGGCCCCAAGGTGTTCTGCCATTGCTTCAGCTGGCCATCCGCGAGTCATGGAGCAAGGCGGAAGATGGCTCTGCCTGAATTGGCTGACTGCCCCTCTTCCATGGTTTCGTCCATGCCCGGGTGGGGTTAGAGATGGACTATACCCTGTCCAGAGGCGCCCTGAGGGATTTCTGGGACCGCTGGGCACAGTGGGCTTTGAGCGCATAGTTGTATAGTGGTTTATTTAGTATATTTGTTTGTCTTGTATTATGGTGGTGAGTTCTATTTGTTTTATTAGACAATAGACGCAGGAGTAGACCATTCGGCCCTTCGAGCCAGCACCGCCTTTCAATGTGATCATGGCTGATCATTCCCAATCAGTACCCCGTTCCTGCCTTCTCCCCATATCCCCTGACTATTTTTAAGAGCCCTATATAGCTCTCTTGAAAGCATACAAAGAACCCACCTCCACCACCCTCTGAGGCAGAGAATTCCACAGACTCAACACTCTCTGTGAGAAAAAGTGTTTCCTCGTCTCCGTTCTAAATGGCTTACTCCTTATTCTTAAACTGTGGCCCCTGGTTCTGGACTCCCCCAACATGTTTCCTGCCTCTAGCGTGTCCAAACCCTTAACAGTCTTATATGTTTCAATGAGATCACCTCTCATCCTTCGAATCACCAGAGTGTTGTATTGTAAATATTATTTTTAATAATTGAATACATTTTATGATTAAAAAAAAAAAGGTGTTCTGCCTCTAGGTGATCTACAATGATGCGGGGTCAGCATCAGTGGTTCTGTTGACCATGAACCCTGGGAAATGAGCCTGGCATTGTGTGGGCCTTAAGGTCCCAGGCTCTGTATCAGTGGGGGCCTGAGAATCAGAGCCCATAGAAAAAGTAGACAAGGAGGAGAGAAGTATTTGCACCCTGAGTCTTCAGCTATTGCCCCCACAGCACTGCTCCACGTCACATGAGCATTGGATTCAAGCGTAAGATGGGAGATTAAATCAGCTTCACCTATTTTAAGTTTTATGTCATGTGGATCTTTTTATTAATGGGAAAATGTCCCAGTGTCATGTAGCATAATGTTACTTTCATTCTGAGTTCAGGATTCCTTTAGTGCTGAACATGAAACTATTGTCAATTCTACTTTTATTCTCTCTCTCTCTCTCTCTGTTGTTCCAATGAGGTGCACGTCCATTTGACAACACGGATAATGACAAGAATTGATTATAGTTCTCTTCAGTTCAACGTATTCTTCCAAACACAAGGGGCAGAATCAAAATACACAAACAATATCTTAATATGGAAAAGAGACATGCAGGAAGAATGTAGGAAATCAGATTCAAAATTGTCATTGTCAGTGTACAGTACAGAGACAACGAAATGCATTAGACAACGAAATGCATTAATGCTACCAGTAAGAAAAGATTAATATGCTGATGAAAAAGAAGGATCTAATAAGACCTGAAGAAACTTCTATTTGAAAGGCAATACTCCAGTCATACAGATTTCACATGAATGAATAAGCTTATTGGCCAAGTATTCACATACAAGGAATTTGTCTTGGTGCTCCGCTCGCAAGTGACAAAATGACATGCAGTGACAATAAGGAATGGCACATCTTATCTTAATTACTAAAACTAAGATCTTGACCACTTTATGCCTTTCTGTTTCATCATTTTAGAAATAACTTATTGCCATGATTTTTGGCCACATCACGCAGAGTCCCCCTCCGCTGCGCTGACGAGCGGATTTTTCCCATCGATGTAAAATCAAAGTTATTAATGTTTTAAAAAATGTTGCCATTCTCTCTGCTGCCCTCGCTGGTGGCAGGGGGGAGGGACTTTAAAACCTGGAAGTGTCGTGACTCACTCAGTCAGTGCGAGATGGAGGAACAGGGTCACGTCTGTGTGAGCTGTGAATAACACTGAACACATGTCTACTCAATGGTGAGTCCCCTTGATGTGGTTGTAAAACATTTGCAAAATTGTTTGTTTTGCTTCAAAAATGGTTGCAGAAAAAGTATTGGTTGTAAAATGTTTGCAAAATTGTTTGTCTTGCTTCTAAAAAAATGTTTGCAGAAAATTATTGGTTATAAAATGTTTGCAAAATTGTTTGTCTTGCTTCCAAAATGGTTGCAGAAAATGTATTGGTTGTAAAATGCTTGCATGCTTGTCTTGTTTTTAAAACAGTTTGCAGAAAATGTATTGATTGTAAAATGTTTGCAAAATTGTTTGTCTTGCATCTAAACAAACGTTTGCAGAAAATGTATTGGTTGTGAAATGTTTGCAAAATTGTTTGTGTTGCTTCTAAAATGGTTGCAGAAAATGTATTGGTTGAAAAATGTTTGTAAAATTGTTTTTCTTGGTTGTAAAATGGTTGCAACAGTTTTCGGATGGATAAAAGCGTGAATAAACATTTTATTAGAGCAGGACTGTGTTTAATTTCAAAATTGGCGCTCATTCCATGACTTCCCCTTAGTGGCAAGATGGCGCTGATGACATCATTTCCAGTTAGTGGCAAGATGGCGCTGAGTGCGTCACTTCCGGTTCATGGCAAGATGGCGCTGAGTGCAGAAGGCCTAGAGTGAAGACACCGTCGAATAATTCAAGAGAGCTCACTGCTCTGTCTATGGTGAGTGTGTTTGTTGGACGCTATTTAAAGGACGTTTTGCTTCAGCAGCAGCCTCTACAGGAGGCTTTAGACGTTTGAATCATTCGGTTGACATTGTATGTTTACCATGTTCTGAAGTTACTTGGCATTTTAGTATTGGTTGGGTGTGTGAGTGTGTACGTGTGAGTGTGTACGTGAGTGTCTGAGTGTCTGAGAGTGTGTGTGTGTGTGTGTCTGTGAGTGTGTGTGTGTGTGTCTGTGTGTGTGTGTGTGTGTGTGTGTGTGTGTCTGAGAGTGTGTGTGTGTGTGAGAGTGTGTGTGTGTGTGTCTGAGAGTGTGTGTGTGTGTGTGTCTGAGAGTGTGTGTGTGTGTGAGTGTGAGTGTGTGAGAGTGTGTGTGTCTGAGAGTGTGTGTGTGTGTCTGAGAGTGTGTGTGTGTGTCTGAGAGTGTGTGTGTGTGTGTCTGAGAGTGTGTGTGTGCGTGTGTGTGTGTCTGAGAGTGTGTGTGTGTATGTGTATGTGTGTGAGAGTCTGTGTGTAAGTGTGTGTGAGAGAGTATGTTTGTGTATATGTGTGAGAGAGTCTGTGTGTGCGAGTGTATATGCGTGATTGTGTGTGTGTCTGTGTGAGTGTTTGTGTGTGGCTGTGTGAGTCTGTTTACGCGTGTGCCTGTGTGTGTGTGTGTGTGAGACTGTGTGTGTGTGTGAGAGTCTGTGTGTGTGTGTGTGTGTGAGTGCGTGTGTGTGTGTATGTGTGTGAGTGAGTGTGAGTGTGTGTGTGTGAGTCTGTGTGTGTGTGTGTGAGTCTGTGTGTGTGTGTGTGTGTCTGTGTGTGTGTGTGAGTCTGTGTGTGTGTGTGTGAGTCTGTGTGTGTGTGCGAGTCTGTGTGTGTGTGTGAGTCTGTGTGTGTGTGCGAGTGTCCGTGTGTGTGTGAGTCTGTGTGTGTGAGAGTCTGTGTGTGTGTGTGAGTCTGTGTGTGTGTGAGTCTGTGTGTGTGTGTGTGTGTCTGTGTGTGTGTGTCTGTGTGTGTGTGAGAGTCTGTGTGTGTGTGTGTGTGAGTCTGTGTGTGTGTGTGTGTGCGTGTGAGAGTCTGCGTGTGTGAGAGTCTGCGTGTGTGAGAGTCTGCGTGTGTGAGAGTCTGCGTGTGTCTGAGAGACTGTGTGTGTCTGAGAGTCTGTGTGTGTCTGAGAGTCTGTGTGTGTATGTGAATCTGCGTGTCCGAGTCTGTGTGTGTGAGTGTGCGTGAGCATGCGACTGTGTGTGTGAGTCTGTGTGTCATAGAAACATAGAAAATATGTGCAGGAGTAGGCCATTCAGCCCTTTGAGCGTGCACCACCATTCAATATGATCATGGCTGATCATCCAACTCAGTATCCTGTACCTGCCTTCTCTCCATACCCCCTGATCCCTTTAGATACAAGGGCCACATCTAACTCCCTCTTAAATATAGACAATGAACTGGCCTCAACTACCTTCTGTGGCAGAGAATTCCAGAGACTCACCACTGTGTGAAAATATCCTTAAACTGTGACCCCTTGTTCTTCCCCAACATCAAGAACAATCTTCCTGCATCTTGCCTGTCCAACCCCTTAAGAATTTTGTAAGTTTCTATTCTATAAGATCCCCCCCTCAATCTTCTAAATTCTAGCGAGTACAAGCTGAGTCTATCCAGTCTTTCTTCAAATGAAAGTCCTGACGTCCTAGGAATCAGTCTGATGAACCTTCTCTGTACTCCCTCTATGGCAAGAATGTCTTTCCTCAGATTAGGAGACCAAAACTGTATACAATACTCCAGGTGTGGTCTCACCAAGACTCTGTACAACTGCAGTAGAACCTCCCTGCTCCTATACTCAAATCCTTTTGCAACGAATGCTAACATACCATTCGTTTTCTTCACTGTCTGCTGCACCTGCATGCCTACTTCCAATGACTGGTGTACCATGACACCCAGGTCTCGTTGCATCTCCCCTTTTCCTAATTGGCCACCATTCAGATAATAGTCTACTTTCCTGTTTTTGCCACCAAAGTGGATAACCTCACATTTATCCACATTCTACTGCACCTGCCATGCATATTCCCACTCACCCAACCTATCCAAGTCACCTTGCAGCCTCCTAGCATCCTCCTCACAGCTTACACTGCCCCCCAGCTTCGTGTCATCCGCAAACTTGGAGATGTTGCATTCAATTCCCTCGTCCAAATCATTAATATATTGTGCGTGTGAGAATCTGTGTGTGTGACTCTGTGTGTGTGTGTGTGTGTGTGTGTGTGTGTGTGTGTGTGTGTGTAAGTGCGAGTGTTTCAGTGCGAGTGTTTCAGTGTGAGTGTTTCAGTGTGAGTGTTTCAGTGTGAGTGTTTCAGTGTGAGTGTTTCAGTGTGAGTGTTTCAGTGTGAGTGTTTCAGTGTGTGCGAGTGTTTCTGTGTGTGTGTGAGAGTGTGGACGTCTGTGTGGGTGTGCGAGTCTGTGTGTGTGAGTGTGTGTGTGTGTGAGTCTGGTGTGTGTGTGTGAAAGTCTGTGTGCGTGTGTGTGTGAGTGTTTCTGTGTGTGTGAGTGTGTGTGTGTGTGTGAGTGTGTCAGGCACGTGCAGTCAGGGTAGGCACTGCCTACCGTGACTAAAATTATAAAATGGTAATTACTAAATATAAATAGTAAAGGCTTGGGAGAATTATGCCTATCTAAGAGATCGATCTCTTAGGTAGGCCTAATTCTCCGTGCCTTTCATCCGCAGCACTTGCAACATGCGAAGGTCTGTGCAGCCCATGTGCCGGCAGCGCTGCTTCAAGCCATCAATTTCAAGGGGAGCTGAAGGCAGCTGAAATCCTGCCTTTGCTGTACTGCGCATGCGCAGTGCTAGTTTCTTGGCGGGTTTTTCAAATATGGATTGCCATTATCTGAATAGTATCTTAGGAAACAAAGAGAGAAGAATGGAGTTCATGTACCAATAATATGGAAAGTACATTTCTTAGTGCTATTTGTTTTTATATACTGTACTTCCCGGGGTGGGGGAGCGGGGGGAGAAAAGAGTTCCTTTCACAGCATCTGGGGATTCTGGCCCGGGGTAAAGTTGCGGGGAGGGCAGGAGTGTTGTGAAGGAGGGGGTCGGGATCATGCCACTTGCGACGTTCCTTGCACGGAGGCATGCAATGCCACTGCATTGAGGCCGGGGGGGAGAAGCAGCTCGGGTGGCTGTGAGCGGCCGCTGGGCCGGACAGCAGCACTGGCCACCACCTCAGCGCCTTCTGCTGACCCCCGCTCACCTCTGGCAGCACTCCGTCTAATAACCTTTCTCCTGCCGCTTGCGGGCCTCACTTATGTCAACCGCTTTCCGTAAATCCTTAAATTCTGACAGCGCGATTGAGGTTACTCGGCTGTGGGAATTTAAGGATTTGCAGGAAGCGGCTGACATGAGCGAAGTTGGCGAGCGGCAGGTGAGAGGTGTTCAGACGGAGAGCACTGTCAGAGGCAAGTGGGCCGGCAGAAGGCGCTGAAGTGGCGGCTAGTTCTGCTGTCGGGTCCCGGCGACCGCTTGCAGCTACCTGAGCTGCTTCGGCATCCGGAGCACTGCAGCAGCGGTGAATGAGCGAGTTACTGGCATTATTTTGTACGGAGAGAACAATCTGCGCATGCGCGGTTTAAGTTTTTTTTTTTTTTTTAAAGCCGACTGATTGTCTACCCTGAGTAATTACTCATGGCTCGTGCCTTGTCTGTGTGCGTGAGTGTGTGTGTTTGTGTGAGAGAGACTGCGAGTGTGTGTGTGTGTGTGTGTGTGTGTGTGTGTGTGTGAGAGAGAGATTCTTCTGTGTGTGTGTGTGTGTGTGTACATCTGTGTGGGTGTGCGAGTCTGTGTGTGAGTGAGTGCATGTGTGTGTACATCTGTGTGTGTATGTACGTCTGTGTGTGAGAAAGTGTGTGTGTGTGGACATGTGTGAGAGAGTGTGTGAGTGAGTCGGTGTGTGTGCACATGCGTGTGTCTATGTGTGTGTGTGTGTGTGTGTGTGTGTGAGTGTGTGAGTCTGAGTGTGAGTGTGTGTCTGCATGCATGTGTGCGTGTGCGTGTGGGTGTGCGTGAGAGAGTGAGTGAGTGTGAGTGAGTGCGTGAGTGCGCGTTTAACAAATAACAAATAGTACAAATAATATAGTCTTTCGTAGTTCAGAGCTTATTCGTTATGTTTAATAGCCTGATGGCTGTCAGGAAGAAGCTGTTCCTCAATGTGGATGTTAGTTTTCAGTTTACAAACAGTCGGACGTGACTCCAGAAGTCGGGCATGTCAGTCAGTCTACAAGCCGTGATTCAGTCTGTCAGTCCAGGGGCCATGAGTGAGTCAGTCAGTCAGTCCAGAGGCCATGAGTTAGTCCCAAGGCAGTGAGCGAGTCCAGAGGTCACGAGTAGGATGGCCTCTGGACTGACTGCCCCCGCCCCCCCCCCCCACTGACATTCCCCACCTCAAGATGCTGCTTTCCACCTGGCTATAGGATGCTCCCCCTCCTGAAGCTGCCCCCATCCCCCGCTGCAGGACACCCCCTCCCTCATCAGCCCACGAGAGCCCCCGCCTGAAGCCGTCCCCCTCACTCGGTTGCAGGACGTTTGTCACCCCCACCCCACCCCGGCAGCCCCCGCCTCAAAAAAATGGTTTGCACAAATTCTTCAGTGAATTCAGAGGATTGAGAATTACAACAAAACAATGGAATTCTTTAATTTGCCACAACCAAGAAATGGAAGGATGCACCTTGATGATGACAATCCAGAATTGCTGCAGGAATTGCAATATGATGGAACTGAACAACAGCAATTTGTTGAGGAGAATGGGCCTCTGCTAAATGTTGAGCAGAGAGCAGTGTGTGCACTCAATTTAACAGAAGGTGAAAACATTCCCTTTCAGCAGACCCAATTCCCCATTCAATCAAGTTTTGCTATGTTGATCTATAAAGCACAAGGACAAACGATGCAGAAGGAGTTGATCTACCTCGACAAACCGGTATTTCAGCATGGAAAAATATGTGGCTCTTAGCTGAGGAAAGATTACGGTAAATTACATAGTTTTCCTGAAGCATGGAACATAGACCAAGAATGTTGTAATTAAAAGCATGCTTCGTTGAATGATGACCCGAGATAAATTCTCAGATTTTCTTTGTTAAAATTTGACCGCTCAATCTCTCTATATTTAAATTGTCTCTTTTTTAAAAAAAAATCAACAGCAAAGGGACTTAAAGATGCAGTGAACAGCAACAAGAGACACAACAAGAAATAACTTAATAATTCTCTTCTTTAACATTTAAATTGTTCTTATATTTTAAGAGTCATTCACATTTTAAACTTTAATAAACCCATTTTCCACTTTTCATGCCTGCGTGTTCTTCATCACAATGGGAACTTAATAGGCAGGAATGGATGCTCTGTGGGAGAGCCACTAAGAGTGCATGGGGTGGTGGGAGGTTGTAGGGAGATAGACTGAATGCGTTGGGGGAAAGGGGAATGGCAAGGAGCAGTGGGGGGGGGGGGAAAAGAGATGGAGGAGGGGTGACTGAATGAACTGCCACCACACCAGCCGTGAGTGACTGCACTGCCAGCCCATCAGCCATGAGTAAATGAACTGCCAGCTCACCAGCTGTAAGTGACTGAACTGCCAGCCCACCAGCCGTGAGTGACTGCACTGCCACCCCACCAGCCACTGCCAGCCCACCAGCCATGAGTAAGTGAACTGCCAGCCCACCAGCCATGACTCACTGAACTGCCAGCCCAATAATCCATTCAGTTCATCCTCTCCCCCTTCTCTCTCACACAAAGTCTGTCACCTGTTTTGGGCAGAATTTCTGGCAGTTTCTCAGCTGCCAGCTGCCAGGTCTGAGTTACTGTACTGCCAGGCCTCAGTGACTGAGCTGCCAGCCCAAGAATCCATTTGGCCCACAATGTCCACAGTAGCCATCTGGATACCAGTACCTTCGGCCCACAACACCCATACTAGCGCAATAGGACCCCCTCCACTGGCCAACAATATAGGAATAGCTGGAGAGGTGGAATATTGCGTTGGGTGACCAGCCCGTCCGAGTGATGTTGGGACCCAACGGGTCCCTAGTAACTATTAAAACTCTGATCTTGGATGTGGATGTATTTATTTGTGTGTCTTGTTTGTCTGTGATTCACATCTCCTCGAAAACCCGATGCGCTAATGGTGAAGTTTTTACATATTCCAGTAGAGATTTACCTCATGATCTCGAAAATCTCCTCATCTGAAAAATTGATTCATTATTTCCTGTTTTTTTTACTATAATTGTTCACCAATATGAGATATTTTTAAAATTTAAAAAGCTGAAACGAGCTGGATGATGTCACAATGCCTCCGCTCTTCGCGGCAAGCTGTGCAGAATCTTCAACGAGCAGCCACATGCTGCAAGCTAGGTAAGGAGGACCATTAAAGGTGCACTGCACACACTAACCAAGTCGAACAGTAACGCAATCAAATCAACACACAAAACATTTTCTAAAAAAATGTTTTCTTTACTGCCAAAACTTACATTATTCTATTTGCAGTGTTTGCATGCTCCTTTGTAACATTTTACATAACATTTTACAGCAGTACAACTTGATTATTAAAACAAGGACAACTTCAATTCATGATTTTTAAAAATGTATACAACAATGACCCCAATCATCCCATTCCACCCACTCATGACTCTTGACTTAACCAAAATTATTTCTGAAATATTGGTCATAAATCTGGTGCAAAAATGCTCCAAAATAAGGCTCAGAATGCACCAGAGAGCATCTAAAACCCCAGAGCTTCCAGGCCCCACCCCGGCCACGAGGGACTTCACGCTCGTGATGAGCTATGTGCGCACATTATTTCACATAAAATTGTGGTAATCCTGTCATGCCGCCCCCCTTTTAGAAAAGCTTCATACAGGCTTGATTAGAGTATGGAAAGTTTAGAATAGAATAGAATAGTTTCTTTATTGTCATTGTAACATGAACCATGTACAATGAAATTTAAAAATGTCAGCCAGTCAGTGCACCATTCAAACATTTCTAAAAGCTAACGATACATACAAGGTAAAATATTAAAAAAGATAAACAACTAAAATAAATATCATGACAAAAGCACGCATAAACACCCAACCCTACATCCTTCTGTCGATTTCACAGTGTACCACAGTCCCTTAGTATGTATCGCCCCTGCGTTCCTTGGCGGCTACATTTAATGCCTTTATAGCAGTGGGGTAAAAACTGTTTTTAAGTCTGTTTGTCCTTGTCCTTGTAGATCTGTACCGTCTGCCTGACGGCAACAGTTCAAACAGGGAGTGTCCGGGGTGGGAAATGTCCTTTATAATACTCTGGGATTTTTTGATGCAGCGGGAATTGTGTAAGTCCTCCAAGGTAAGGAGAGGGCAGCCGACAATCCTCTGGGCGTTGTCAATGGCCCTCTGGAGCGCTTTCCTCTGAGCCGCTGTGCAGTAGGTGTACCATACGTATACACAGTATGTTAGGATGCTCTCAACGGAGCACCGATAAAAGGACAGCAGCAGTCTCTGAGTGATGTTATTCTTCCTGAGCACCCTCAGGAAGTGCAGTCTCTGCTGGACCTTTTTCAGCAGCGCAGTGGTGTTCACGCTCCACGTCAGGTCCTCCTCAATATGGATTCCCAGGAAGCGGAAATCCGTTTACTTTAGAGATACAGCACGGGAACAGGCCCTTCGGCCCCACCGAGACGCGATTCCCACACACTAACACTCCTACACACACTAGGGATAATTTAAAATTTTACCAAATAAATAGCCTACAAGACTGGATTCGGCAAATTGAACTGAGGAAATATGATAAGGAGCAGAAAATATAAAGTATTCTGCTGGTAAATGAGAGTTGCAATGGGATGGAGTAAAGAGGCTGGGATGAAAGCAATTGAAATTCCTTACCAGAATATTTATTTTGCAAACATCGTGTCAGCCACATCCCGACCGTGCAGTGTGTTTTGTTTAGTTTAGATTAGTTTAGAGATACAGCGTGGAAACAGACCCTTCAGCCCACTGAGTCTACACTGACCAACCATCCCCTCACACTAACATACACCAAACCAATTAGCCTACAATCTTGTACGTCTTTGGAGTGAAGGAGGAAACGGATCTCGGAGAAAGCACACGCGGTCACGGGGAGAACGTACAAACTCCATGCAGACAGCACCCGTAGTCGGGAACGAACCTGGATCTCCAGCGCTGCAAGCACTGTAAGGGAGCAAATCTATCGCTGTGCCACTGTTCCAACCATAGGGCCATGCTGACTTACTATCACCTCTGGAAAGAGGTCTCTGGCATTGCAACACTGAAATGTATCAGAGATACAAATCTTGTTGATCAAATCACAGACAAATATCACAATTTCAATAAAGGATTAATTAACTCGCAACAGTGCATACCGTGCTTCTACCTAACAAACTGTCTTGCAGGTAGGGCAAATACATGTCCTGCTTTAGCTAAGTCTGCCTCATGTTAGCTTGGTCATCAACAGAGGGCTAATTGTTGGAATAGAACTTAGTAAGGTGCAGCACAAAAGCTGGTCCTTCAGTTCATGGTGTCCGTGCCGAACATGATGCTTAATTAAATTAATCTTTTCTACCTGTACATGATCCATATCCTTGTATTCCCTGCTTTGTCTTGACAAAGTCTACACCAATATGGCCAAAGTCTACACCAATATGGACAAAGTCTACACCAATATGGCTGAAGCTTACAAAGCCATCCCCCTCCCCCACCTTGGTCAGTCTGATCATGTCTCATTGTTCCTGCTCCCTAAGTACTCCCCACTCATCAGACGGGTTAAACCAACTGTAAGGACAGTTAAAGTCTGGTCAGAGGAAGCGGACTTCACACTTCAGCAGTGTTTTGGAAACACTGACTGGAAGGCGTTTGCAGTCCAGGCCACCCTTGACTCTCACACGGACATGGATTCCTATACATTCTCTGTTCTGGACTTTATAAACTCCACCATCAATAGTGTCACCTCCCTCAAACAGGTGACCATATACCCGAATCAGAAGCCATGGATGAACAGCGAGGTCAGGCTACTGCTGAAAGCACGGGACACCGCTTTCAGGTCAGGCGATGCTCGAGCCTACAGTTCATCCAGGGCTAACCTGAAGAGGGGCATCAGGAAGGCCAAGCACTGCCATAAGCTCAGGATTGAGGAGCACTTCAACAACAACTCCGACCCCCGACGCATGTGGCAAGGCATCCAGGCCATCACGGACTACAGACCCTCCAACATCACCCCCACATCCAGCGACGCCTCCTTCCTTGAGGAGCTTAATCACTTCTATGGCCGCTTCGACAGGGACAATCTAGAGACAGCCATCAAGGCTGTGCTACCTGCCGATCACCAACCCCTCACACTCACCCCCTACGACGTGTACGTGGCACTGAGTAGGACTAATGCACGTAAGGCTGCTGGCCCTGACGGCATTCCCGGGCGCGTGCTCAGGGCCTGTGCTGCGCAGCTGACAGACATCTGGACTGACATCTTCAACCTGTCACTTGCCCAAGCAGTTGTCCCCACTTGCCTTAAAGCCACCTCCATCGTGCCAGTGCCAAAACACTCCACTGCGGCAAGCCTCAACGACTTCCGCCCAGTTGCACTTACCCCCATCATCACCAAGTGCTTCGAGAGGCTGGTCCTGGCACACCTCAAAAGCTGCCTACCCCCCACACTGGATCCCTATCAGTTTGCCTACTGCAAGAACAGGAGTACGGAGGATGCCATCTCAACGGCACTTCACTCCGCCCTCTCCCACCTTGACAACAGAGACACTTATGTAAGAATGCTGTTCATCGATTACAGCTCAGCATTCAGCACCATTATTCCATCAAAACTGATCACCAAACTCGGTAACCTGGGCATCGACCCCTCCCTCTGCAACTGGATACTGGACTTTCTAACCAACAGACCCCAGTCTGTGAGGTTAGACAAGCACACCTCTTCAACCCTCACCCTGAACACCGGCGTTCCTCAGGGCTGTGTGCTGAGCCCCCTCCTCTACTCCCTCTTCACCTATGACTGCACACCTGTACATGGTACTAACACCATCATCAAGTATGCAGATGATACAACGGTGATTGGCCTCATCAGCAACAACGATGAGCTGGCCTACAGGGAGGAGGTCCAGCACTTAGCAGCATGGTGCGCTGACAACAACCTGGCCCTTAACTCCAAGAAGACCAAGGAGCTCATTGTAGACTTCAGGAAGTCCAGAGGCGGCACGCACACCCCCATCCACATTAACGGGACGGAGGTGGAACGTGTTTCTAGCTTCAGGTTCCTGGGAGTCAACATCTCCGATGACCTCTCTTGGACCCACAATACCTCTACTCTGATCAAGAAGGCTCATCAGCGTCTCTTCTTCCTGAGGAGACTGAAGAAGGTCCATCTGTCTCCTCAGATCCTGGTGAACTTCTACCGCTACACCATCGAGAGCATCCTTACCAACTGCATCACAGTATGGTATGGCAACTGCTCTGTCTCCGACCGGAAGGCATTGCAGAGAGTGGTGAAAATTGCCCAACGCATCACCGGTTCCACGCTCCCCTCCATTGAGTCTGTCCAAAGCAAGCGCTGTCTGCGGAGGGCGCTCAGCATCGCCAAGGACTGCTCTCACCCCAACCATGGACTGTTTACCCTCCTACCATCCGGGAGGCGCTACAGGTCTCTCCGTTGCCGAACCAGCAGGTCGAGGAACAGCTTCTTTCCGGCGGCTGTCACTCTACTAAACAACGTACCTCGGTGACTGCCAATCAGCACCCCCCCCCCCCCCCCCCCCCCCGGGCTCTTCAAGGGAGATGCTAAATGCATTTCGTTGTCTCTGTACTGTACACTGACAATGACAAAAATTAAAAATTGAATCTGAATTTGTAACGGGTATAGCTTGGACCCAATAGCAGCACAGAATCAGGCAGGTATAATTGGTCATGAACTTTATTACGATACTGTAACACAGAGTAGTAACACAGGAATGGGTACACCGTACTCACACAGAGGCTCAGGGTTGAGCGAGGGTTCCGAAGAGGGGCAGGCAGGAGACGTAGTCGGGGTAGCGGAAGGTCCAGTAACCAGGAGATCCAACACACGATGCAAACAAACCAGTGAGGGACAGACGATTGGAGAGTCAAAGCCAGGCAGGAAGTCGAGGAGCCGTTGCAGGGATACACCAAACAGCCCAGGAGAGAGGCAGACAGAAACCAGGAGGTACGGGACGAAGGCCGTGGTCGGGGACAGAAGGCTGAGGTGATATCTGGGAAGACGACAGGACGGAATGGTCAGGGGCAGGCAGGTTCGAATCCATGTAGGCAGTCGGGAAATCGCTGGAGAGTCTTGCATGAATGCTGAGAACACTGTGTGAACGGTGAGGAGAGTCTATATACCGGGTTAATTGGTGATCAGAGGCAACTGAGTGCAACAGGTGAGGAGAGTTGGGCTGATGAGAGGGGCGTGGCAGGCGGGTGAGGAGAAGGAGGGACCGGTGGAAAAGTACTGGGAGGTGAAGTGGATGAGAATGAGGAGAGGGCAGACTGTGACATGCATATTCACGAGCCGATCTAAAAGCCTCCTAAATGCCACTGTAATAACTATTTTCACCAGCAATTGTAGCACAATGTGTAAAGAACTGTCCCGCACATCTCCTTTAAACTCCCCACTCTCATCATTAAATTGTCCTCTAATCTTTGATATTTCCACCCTGGGAAAAGATTCTGACAGTCTATGATTCTCATGTTTTTATACATTTCTACCAGGTCTTCCTCAGCCTCCAGTGCTCCAGAGAAAACAATTTAAGTTTGTCCTGCCTCTCCTTAAAGCTACTGTAAATCTAGGCAGTGCGTTGGTAAACTTCTTCACACTATATCAGAAACTGCACTTAATTCAAGAATTACACTCCATCTCATTGAACCAAAAGCAAAGCAACCAGGGAACAGACTATCCGCAACTGTGCACAAACCATCAACGTCAATAGCAGTTGAAAATAATACAATGCCCCGCCCCCCTTCTTAGTCACGTGTGTGACCAAAAATGTGAACAACTGTGGAATACATCTCTTCTAATTCTGAAAGCATTACATGTACATGGTTTTGTACTGCATATGCGATTCATATTTGTTTCAAAGTTTATCAAGTGAAATATTTATGTTATGCTGACAATGTTTAGGGTCAAAGGTCAAACATGGCTGGTCACGTGTGTGACCTCACATGGGGAGCATTTTCTTCATAACTCATTTTTATCTCACAAACTCTAAGAAGCTTAAGAAGCTAAAATGCTTATATCTTTAGCAGACATGCATTATAGTTCTGAATGTAGGAAAATAGCAATTAATAAGATTAATCTCTTACAAGAATGTTTTAATTTATTACTTAAGGTGATGCCATTTGGTAACGTGTGTGACATATTGGTTCACTTTCCAAAGAATGGCCCTACGAGGAAAAAAGGAGAACTATTATAACTGGTTATTATTTTTGTGAAACATTTTTATCTTCCTTCCTTGCTGACCTAAAAATTTAGCAAAAAGTAAATTTTTGGACAATAAAATAAATTACCATTTGATTAATTCACAACTGGGGTCACGGAAAGAGCGACCACGTCGCGGCCTTATTTCCACCGATCTTTCCACCACCATGCACAAGAAGCACAAGAAGCGACAAGACAGACACCATTGTATGCAGATGCCGAGAAGTGTGTTCATCTCTGGCTGAACAACTTCTAATCTTGTGTGTGGACTCGATAAGAAGAAGAACTCACAACTCAAATTACTTAAAGTTAGAAAATTCTCCCTTGTTTTACACTGGAATATGGGCTTGCAGATTATGTGGTTGAACATATCACTTAGCCCCAGTTGCTACAGCTTTTAATGGTAACACAGGAGTTGCAATTTCACAAAAGACCCATGAAACCATAATGGCAGTGTGTGCTCTGCGAAACCTGATTACGTGGGGCCAGATTGACAAACAGTGATGGTGTGATGCCGTTGATGAAAAGCTAATAAAAGTGCAGGGGTGGTAAATTTACGTGAGGTTCATCTGATTTTTCTGTCAACAAGAGATCTGCGGAAACTTTGGAAAACTGGTATGAAAAGTTGTTTGCAAGGTGCTGAAAAATCCCAGAGTATCATAAAGGACATTTCCCACCCCGGACACTCCCTGTTTGAACTGTTGCCATCAGGCAGACGGTACAGATCTACAAGGACAAGGACGAACAGACTAAAAAACAGTTTTTACCCCACTGCTATAAAAGCACTAAATGTAGCCGCCAAGGAACGCAGGGGCGATACAGACTAAGGGACTGTGGTACACTGTGAAATCGACAGAAGGATGGAGGGTTGGGTGTTTATGCGTGCTATTTTCATGATATTTATTTTAGTTGTTTATCTTTTAATATTTTATCTTGTATGTATCGTTAGCTTTTAGAAATGTTTGAATGGTGCACCGACTGGCTGACATTTTTAAATGTTGTTGTACATGGTTAATGTTACAATGACAATAAAGAAACTATTCTATTCTATTCTAATGCCATTCCAAGTCACGCAAGCTTATTGTTACGCTGAGGTACGGGCACACAATGGAAATCTTGCTCGCAGATGCGTCACAAGCACACAAAACATAGGAGAGTACAAAGTATACATAAATGATGCCTAATCATACATCAATCCTACGTGATAGTGAAAATAAAACAACTGTGCAAAACACAATAAGAAAATAAGTATATTAATGCGTGAGATAGTCCGTGATGATCCATTGCGGAGGTAGCATTGGTATTATGCATTTCACAAGTTATAGGAGTAGAATTAGGCCATTTGGCCCATCGAGACCACTCTGCCATTCAATTATAGCTGATCTCCGCCTCCTAATCCTATTTTCCTGCCTTCTCCCCATTATCCTTGACACCCATTCTAATCACGAATTTGTCTTTCTCTGCCTTAAATAATATCCACTGACTTGACCTCCACAGCCCTCTTTGGCAATGAGATCCACAGATTAATTGCCCTCTGACTAAATAAGTTCTTCCCCACCTCCTTTCTAAAAGAGCGCCCTTTAATTTTGAGGCTATGACCTCTCCGATCCTAGAGTCTCCCACCAGTGGAAACATCTTTTCCACGTCCACTCAATCTATGCCTTTCATTATTCTGTACGTTTCAATGAGGCTCCCCACAACCTTCTAAACTCCAGAGAGTACAGGTGCAGTGCTGTCAAGCAATCATCATATGCTAACCCATTGAAATTGAAATGATGCATTTCACCTGTAGTTCTACCATACTCCCAAAACAGGTGTCACTGAGATTGGAAGAATCCCTTAGGACATTTTTTTCATGGGAAGGAATCAATAGATTTTTGTTTGCAATTGTACAAATAACTTTGTTGTAACAAAGACTTGTGAGGCAGAGGTGAAGCCAAGCAATCAATTAATAAATAGAAGGATCTTAAGTTGATTTGCTGTCGATAGAGTAAAATAAAAAGGTATTGAAGAAAATGAAGTATTGGTAAAAATTAAGTCAACTCCAACTAAGTAATAGGAAATAATATTGCATTGTTTATATTAATGATGTGCAAGCTTTATACTAATTTTAGTAATGTTGCTTTGTATTATTGATGGTGAACTGTACCAGATGTTACACACAACATGATGCATAAAATAACACAAATATGTATCGGCACAAAATGCTGGAGTAATTCAGCGGGACTGGTGGCATCTCTGGAGAGAAGGAATGGGTGGCGTTTCGGGTTGAGATCCTTTTTCAGTCTGATTATTATTTTGAAACATCATCCATTCCTTCTCTCCCCAGATGCTGCCTGTCCCGTTGAGTTACTCCAGCATTTTATGCCTATTTTCAGTGTAAACCAGCATCTGCAGTTCCTCCCTACATAAATAAGTCTACTATTTATCATAGAAAGATAGAAAATAGGTGCTATTCGGCCCTTCGAGCCTGCACTGCCATTCAATATGATCATGGCTGATCATCCAACAGTATCCTGTACCTGCCTTCTCTCCATACCCCCTGATCCCTTTAGCCACAAGGGCCACATCTAGCTCCCTCTTAAATATAGCCAATGAACTGGCATCAACTACCTTCTGTGGCAGAGAATTCCACAGATTCTCCATTCTCTGTGTAAAAAATGTTTTTCTCATCTCGGTCCTAAAAGACTTCCCCCTTATCCTTAAACTGTGACCCCTTGTTCTGGACTTCTCCAACACCGGGAACAATCTTCCTGCATCTAGTCTATCCAACGCCTTAAGAATTTTGTAAGTTTCTATAAGATCCCCCCTCAATCTTCTAAATTCTAGCGAGTGCAAGCCGAGTCTATCCAGTCTTTCTTCATATGAAAGTCCTGACATCCCAGGAATCAGTTTGGTGAACCTTCTCTGTACTCCCTCTATGGCAATAATGTCTTTCCTCAGATTAGGAGACCAAAACTGTACGCAATACTCCAGGTGTGGTCTCACCAAGACCCTGTACAACTGCAGTAGAACCTCCCTGCTCCTATACTCAAATCCTTTTGCTATGAATGCTAACATACCATTCGCTTTCTTCATTGCCTGCTGCACCTGCATGCCTACTTTCAATGACTGGTGTACAATGACACCCAGGTCTCGTTGCATCTCCCCTTTTCCCAATGTAAGCTAATCATCTTTGGAGCTGGTCACAAGTGAAGAACTAAATTGAAAATGGATCAAACTTAAATCAAATTGCCTTGATTCGACAATTTAAAATTCCTTAATGGTATAATGTCCTGACAATGGATATTTGCTGATTCCAAGTAAATCAGTAAACAGAGCCACAGCTTGCTACTAATGATGTAGGTGTATATTGAACCACAGAGAGGAAGTTGTGATTTTCACCTAAATCTTATTAAAAAACAGAGAGGAAACTTGTAAAATGCCCAGTGTGAGCTGGCAGATGATGACAGATTCACTTCAGCTTGGCAAGAGGATTATATTTTTATTTCTGCATCTTTTACAGTCAACTTAGAAGAAATAAGAAATCTCATAAGATGCAATAAATAAGAAATCTCATAAGATGGAAATGATTGTTTGCTGATCTTTTTCCTTTCACAATGTTACTTAATGTTCAATTTACTAATGCGTAGATGTCCAGATTTCTGGATGAAGCGTCTTTTAATGTTTCACTGCAATTCTCCCATGGAATACATTCCACATATCTAAAACTCGAAGACTGTTCACACCTTTCGGTTAGCTTTATGCTGCTTGATGATGATGCCAAATGCCAAAATGTTGAAACTTCAAACTTGGGAGACTTCAAATCATTGGGCAATGGAAACGTAACTAGTATTGAAACAATCTTGCTGAGTGGAATGAATGTCCCATTCTGTGAAGGATATTAACTATTCTGGTCCAAAAGGATTATTTATGACCTCAGTTTTTAGGCACAACAGTAGAAGCTGACACAAGTTCTGAAGGCTTATTATGTATTAAAAGCTTTTAACCTGTACACTTTGCCAATCAGCTTGACATTATCAAGAGAAACAATACACTGATCATGACGACCTTAAGATTATGACCCTCCTGATCCCTGAACTGATAAAAAAAAATTAAGTCCACAGTAACTTTATCAAGATTGTGATGTTAGTAAAATAAAAAATAAGATCACGTTGACTTTATTAAATCACGCCATCCACTTGGCTTGGTCAATGTATTTGCTAACCAAAGATAGACGCAAAATGCTGTAGAAACTTAGCGGGACAGGCAGCATCTCCGCATAGAAGGAGATAGGTGACGTTTCGGGTCGAGACCCTCCTTCAGTCTGAAGAAGGGTCTCGACCCAAAACGTCATCCATTCCTTCTATCCAGAGATGCTGCCTGTCCCGCTGAGTTTCTCCAGCATTTCGTGTCTATCTTCGGTGTAAACCAGCATCTGCAGTTCCCTCCTACATATTTGCAAACCAGCACATACAGATTATGTCAACTGGTTGAAAAGCAGTATAAATGTTCAAAGGCAGTGAGAGTGGTGGGAGTTATAGAGAGAAGGCACAAAATCCACCCCACAGCCTCTATCCTTAATGGATGCCTTGTTCACCTGCAACTCATTGGTCTGTTTCTTTAGTTGTAAATATTGTACTTACATTTTGGAAATACTTTGCATATGATAACCCGTATGGAACTTACGCCTCAGAATTAAACATGCTACATTTAATAAATATAAACTGCTTGGTTAGCTGGAAATATCTTGTATGTTTGGCATTGAGATCACACCAGTCAAAAAAGTGAATATTAACAGCTCAACCATTTCGGAGAGGATAATAAGATAAAATCAATTTTTTAATTCAGTATGATCTCCTGAAAGGGAGGGTTCTAATATATACTTACAGCAGTTAGAGCTTAACATCTTGACTTAAGCAAAGGGCTTTTGAAGGGGTAAACTCAGGATCACAGTTGCCACTCAATGTGAGGCACAATATAAGGATAAAACAAAATCGTTAATCAGCAGTTGTCCAATTCAGAGCACACTTGATAAGTGGTAAGGCACACCATCTAGTAGTAGAACTTTCTCACACCTTGGTTGCAGTAGTTGCACAAGCAAATACTGGCAGATATTATGAATGCGTTAACACTGTGGCAGAAATGTCCTAACGGTCCTGATGCTGAGCATGTTGATTAGTTCATTCTCCATCCCAGAGATTGGGATGATAAGTGAGTAGAACACAATGTATTTTAGATAGACCCAATCCTGCCCAGATATCTGCTGAACTCAAACAAATACAATTCATACCTGATCCCAATAATGTAGCAATATCCGCGCCCAGAAATTAGCCCATTTTTTAGACCAAAAACAAGCCCATGGATTGGGACCGTATCCCCACATAGTGAAACAAGGAGATCCATGTTTAGAACTCAATGCATGGAAACATTACTCCTGAACCAAATCAATAGCTCCCCATTCAGCAAACCCTGGAGGTACTAATGAGGTCTGGCAAGAAGAGACTTGGAACGATGTTATAGACTTGTTAGCAACAGTTATTAGAATAGGAAGGAGCAGAATTCAAGGGCATGTTCATGTACCAGGAGTCAGTGCAGCCACCCTAATACCAGTTCCCATCAACTATTTGGACCATTAATTGGGGTCAAGGAAAGAGCTTTCATGTCGCCGCGACGGCCCTGTTTCCACCGATCTTTCCACCAACACACACAAGAAGCACAAGAGGCAACAAGACAGGCACCATTGTATGCAGATGCCGAGATGTGTGTTCAGCTCTGGCTGAATAACTTCTAATCTTGTGTGTGGACTTGATATGAAGAAGAAGATCATTAATTGTCCAAAGCTTACAGGCCATATGTATTCCACTTCCAGCCGATGCTGAAGGTTTTTTAAATGGCTAGTTCAGAATGCCGAATGGTTACAAGCCTTCTGGGAAAACCATATTCCACAGCAATTATAGCAATTCCTACTGATGCTATTTCTTACAGCCTTGCTACCACCCTTCAAACTAGTGTGGAAGTCCTTATCAAATATATGCCTTGACTTGCAGACAAATGACTTAACTGTACAGGAGGAGTATAGTTAGAAGCCAAGGCCTGGTAGCAACCTACAAAATGGGAGAAAGATGGCATGAGCAGAATGGGACTTAGTCCATTCCATATTATTACACCTTTCTCCCAATCAGCACCTTCACACATTGTTTGAGGCAACCCTTAACCAATAGCCGAGACAAAGATGGTTTGAGACTATGGAAGAAGTCCAACAGGGCCTGATGGTGGCAGCATGGTTTGCACATGTACCAACAGAAGGGCAACGACACATACCCGAAACCTATTGGTGCCCCAACAGAGCTATATGTCCGTCGGGGAATGTTGCCGACTGGCCCGCTCCAGACTGCAGGAGTGCGTGCTGAGGAACGCACTGAGGCTCGGTGCAGCCAACGCCAAGTCTCAGTGGGAGAGGACCACAGTCTAGGGTCCTTCTGCTGCTGGACATTGAGGGCCAGGGTGTGGTGGAGATGCCCCTCAAAATAAGGGAAGAGATATCACCCCAAGGTGGCAGGACAAATCAAAATAGGACGTACATGGTAAATGGTAGGGAATTGAAGAATACAGTTGAACAGAGGGATCTGGGTATAACCGTGCATAGTTCCTTGAAGGTGGAATCTCATATAGATACGGTGGTAAAGAAAGCTTTTGGTATGCTAGCCTTTATAAATCAGAGCATTGAGTATAGAAGCTGGGATGTAATGTTAAAATTGTACAAGGCATTGGTGAGACCAAATCTGGAGTATGGTGTACAATTTTGGTCGCCCAATTATAGGAAGGATGTCAACAAAATAGATAAAGTACAGAGGAGATTTACTAGAATGTTGCCTGGGTTTCAACAACTAGGTTACAGAGATAGGTTGAATAAGTTAGGTCTTTATTCTCTGGAGCGCAGAAGGTTAAGGGGGAATCTTTCTCGAGCCTTTCTTCTCTGCCGGAAAGCAGAAGGATCCCTGTGAAAGAAAAACCCGACCTCAGCTTACCTGACGGTCCGTTCTTTCACCTCCGTAGCGGGAGCGCCTGACTCCTGCTGTGCCGCTGTTGCTCTGCTGAACGTAATACCGCGCATGCGTGCTGAGCGGGTTCTTCACGGAATCACTCACGTGATTCCGAAGTAAAATTATCTCACATCCCTTGGTAACTAGAGAGGCAGTTCATGAGATTATTATTTAAGAATCCAAGAGCAAGCCTTACTGCACCATCCACAATACACAAGTGAAGTTCTTAACTCCTGCCAATATATCATGCAGTAGTATCAAAATAAATCTTCATTCAGCTTCCCCCTGTTTCTGCCATTAACTAACTTTTCACCATGAGATTACCATAACCACAGCTTCCCCTTCTGATATGAGTTATATTGGTTGCCATTCTTTCCTTGTCTTTTGACTGTAACTTGTACATTGAGGTGAAGGAGGAGCAAGATAAAATACAGGCAAGTATAAATGATTCTGGCACAGCGGATTACACTGCAAAATGGAAAAGAACAACATGTATTGAAGATCCAGATTTGAAACGTTAATTTAAATAACCTCATGCTGCACTCATTATAGGTCACCAGGAGAGAACATTTACCATTTTTATCATAGCCTATGTGCTAAATTAAAGGGGCACAAAATAGCCTGTTTACTGAGCCACAGTAAGAAAGATAAACACTGCAAAGATGTACAGGGTTGTTGGCTAATTGGCTTGGTAAAATTGTAAAATTGTACCCAGTGTGTGTAGGATAGTACTAGTGTGGGCTGAAGGGCCAGTTTTCACACTGTGTCTGTAAACTATTGCAATGGTACTTTTGTACTATACCAATGCTAAAATGTTATTGTCTTCTTCATAATCCAGACCATTATCTGGTCTAGAGTGAAGATGAATGTCATTTCATCATTTAGGCAATTTCACCCATAACCTCTCTTTTCTTGTGCATTCTCTCTTAATGAAAGTTAAAGGAGCTAAATCCTGAATCCTTTAAAGGAAGTGGAGCCCCTACCACAAGTCATCAGTGTCCTGATTCAAGTGAATCAAGTTGAAATGGATCTTGATATACACATTTAGCAATCTCGTAGTGCCATAGAGCCATACAGTGATACAGCATGGAAACAGACCCTTCAGCCCAGCTTGCCCACACCGGCCAACATGTCTCAGCTACACTAGTCTCACCTGCCTGTGCTTGGTCCATATCCCTCCAAACATGTCCTATCCATGTACAGTCTGACTGTTTCTTAAACGTTGGGATAGTCTCAGCAGGATTGGGATAGTTCTAGTTGGGATTACCTCCTCTGGCAGCTTGATCCATACACCCACCACCACCCTTTGTGTGAAAAAATTACCCCTCAGATTCCTATTAAATCTATTCCCCTTCACCTTAAACCTATGTCCTCTGGTCCTCGATTCCCCTACTCTGCGCAAGAGATTCTGTGCATCTGAATTCTGTGCATTTAATTGACCATTCATTCAAAGGTGTCGATTAAAACAGGCCAGTATATATAATACTGGCCTGTTTTAATAGATAGATAGGTAGGTAGATAGGTAGATAGGTAGATAGGTGGATAGGTGGATAGGTAGATAGGTAGATAGGTAGATAGATAGATAGATAGATAGATAATCTAGGCATCTAAGCTTGATTAAAAATGCAATCAAGGTGTACTTTTCCTATAAAGCTGATCAGTATGTATTTTGTCTCAATGTGATCTTATAGAGGTGTATAAAATCATGAGGGGAATAGATTGGGTAGATGCACAGTCTCTTGCCCAGAGTAGGGGAATCGGGGACCAGAGGACATATGTTCAAGGTGAAGGGGAAGAGATTTACCAGGAATCGGAGTGGTACCTTTTTTGCACAAAGGACGGTGGGTGTATGGAACAAGCTGCCAGAGGAAAGAGAGTTGAGACAGAGACTATTGCAATGTTTTAGAAACAATTAGACAGGATAGGACAGGTTTGGAGGAATATGGGCCAAACGTGGGCAGGTAGGACTAGTGTAGCTGGGACATGTCGGTTGGCGTAGGCATGTTGGGCCGAAGGGCCTGTGACTCTCTATGAGTCTAAATAGATTTGATCGCAATTCTCTGCTGCAGTGAAAAGTATTTCTAGGCATTTGAGGTGAGACATTTTGCTAACGTGTCATGACACTGTAAATAAAGTGTAGTGCTGCCTCTGTGTTAGTATGTTGGACAGAGAATTTACTCCATGCATTAACAGTAGAAATGTTATGAACAAGTTAGATGGTTATGAATGAGTTAGATAGAGCTCTAGGGGCTAGCGGAATCAAAGGATATGGTTAGAAGGCAGGCACGGGTTACTGATTGTGAATGATCAGCCAGGATCACAGTGAATGACGGTGCTGGATCGAAGGGCCAAATGGCCTCCTCCTGCACCTATTTTCTATATTTCCATGTTTCTATGAACACATTTCACACAGAGGAATTATTTTCCCAGTTAGGTGCATTTTTAGTACGGCGGCAGGCGCGGGCACACCGCGACGCCCTGTGTCTCCCTTTCAAGGGAGATGCTAAAAATGCATTTCGTTGTCTCTGTACTGTACTGTACACTGACAATGACAATAAATTGAATCATTTCATTTCATTTCATTTTTTTTTTTTTTTGTAAGAGCATTTTTATGCCATGAATATCTGATCAGATTGATCCCAATGAATGAATGATATGATTCAGGTAGGTCTATTTATTGGAGGCTATGTGTTGATACAATACACATGATTTGCTTTAGTAGTAATGAAATTCCAGTAATTTTGATTTAGTTTACTGTCTTCAGAGACATGTACAGGCAAAGTGCTTATTCCTCAGAATGGCCAGGGGCAGTTTCCCAGGGTTGCGTTGCTCCTTATTAATATGCCAGTGGTTGATTTTTGCTTGAGATGGTATCCAGCACATTTGATTTCATCTGACCATATTGTTCTCTCAAAGAATATAATAGAATGTGCTTGTTGTATTAAACTCTTTAAAAAAAACATTCCTTTATCTATGTGCTGGAGAAAATGTATGAACAACAAATGGTTCCCTAGCAACCCTACCACCACCAGTGAACAGGTGACCTAAACTAACCAATTTATTATGCCTCCAGGCACAGAAGATTTTTTTTACTTTCTTCAAAATGTGATGCAGCTTTTATAAATTCTACATCACCTACTCTGTCATATTGTTACTGTTACTTAAGCTTTCTGATATTTTCTTTCTGAAGGAAAATACTTTTGTTATCAAAAATACATTGTGGGTCTGCAAAAATCCAACTCAGATTGGTGACTTTACAGGCAATCTGCTGTTAAGTTAGAAACATACATAGAAAAATAGGTGCAGGAGTAGGCCATTTGGCCCTTCGCGTCAGCACCGCCAATCCATTTGCTCATGGCTGATCATCTAAAATCAGTATCCCGTTCCTGCTTTTACCCCATATCCCTTGATTCCTTTAGCCCTAAGAGTTAAATCTAACTCCCTCTTGAAAGAGATGGTTAAGTCCAACTATTGGGCAATTAGTGGCCTAGAAATATGCGATGTCTCAGCTTGAAATAATTGTTAATGACGTAAGGGCCTGTCCCACTTGGCCGTCATTTGCGTGTAATTTACAAGACATCAGTTACACGTCATGATGGACGACGCGCGCGTCGTGACACACACATGATGCGCGCATGGTGCGCATTATGCGTGCATGGTGCATGGTGGCGTAGGCAGGATTTTGGGATGTAGAAAATCTTTGCGCGCAATCTGCGTGATGCGCAAATGACGCCCAAGTGGGACAGGCACTTTTGTGTATTGAACTAAGAGGCTCAATGTCTTTGGAAACTATCTGGTTGTGAGTCTGCTTTGTTTCAGAAGGTTGTATTGGTATATTGCCTAACAATTGATCTTTGAAGAGAATTAAAAAATAAGATTGTAGGAATATAGCACATGGATCCTCTGATTCCATAGAAGTGCCATTATTAGCCCTGGTCATTCATTTGTTTCTGCTCTTCCCCACCAAACTGTATGCTTTCTTCTCCCTCTCCTCTGCTTTCCCCATCTCCCAATGTTCGAAGGTGGCAAGTCATATTTGTGCCAATGAAGTGATCGGCAACAACCATCTCTGACAAGAGATATTCTAAACACCTACCTTGAATTTTGTTGGAATTCTTTGAGGAAGTAAATACCATATAAGGAGAGTCAGTGGATGTTGTTTACCTAGATTTTCGTTGATATGTTTCGCTAAAGAAGATGAGAGCCCATGGTATCAAAGGGCAGATACTAGCATGGATAACAGGTTGGCTGGATGGCAGAAGGGAAAGAGTGGCAATGGTTGGATGCCAGTGACTAGCGGAGTTCTGCAGGGGTTGATGCTGGGGCCGCTACTCTTCACATTGTATATTAATGATTTGGATGAGGGGATTGAAGGCTTTGTGACCACGTTTGCAGATGATACGAAGATCTGTGGAGGGGCAGATTGTGAGGTGGCTCAAACAATTCCTTCTTCAGAATCTTCTTATCAATCAATCTCTAACAGCTCCTGCTGCTTCCAAATCCACATCAGGCGGCTCCTTTACTGCTCAACTTCGACCAAGTGAAGGCCTTCGCCAGGGAGCAGAACAATATTCCCAGTGTTGCCAAGATTTGTCCTGGCAGCGACGCCGCGCAGTGTGCCAGTCAGCCGGGTATTGTCGCACTGCCTGTACTTCATGGAGAAGTTCGTCCAAAACAATACATTTGACCACAAGCAGAGCAGGCAGTGAGTGGTCAGCCTAGAACATCCTGCAGCCACTGAGGGACAAGGAATCAATGGACCCTGTGGGGAATCAATGGACCCTGTCTGCCAGAAATTGCAGAGAATTGTGGACACAGCACAGACTATCACACAAACCAACCTCCCTTCTATTGAGTTCAAGAAGGAACTGCAGATTCTCCCTTCTATTGACTCCATTTACACCTTGCACTGCCTCATCAAGGCCAGCAGCATTATCAAGCACAAGTAACACCCTGGCCACTCCCTCTTCTCCCCTGTCCCATCAGGCAAAAAGGTATAGAAGTGTGAAAACACGGACCTCCAGATTCAGGGACAATGTCTTCCCGGCTGTTATCAGGCAACTGATTCATCCAGAGAGCAGTCCTGAACTACTATTTACCTCATTGGTGACCCTCGGACTATCCTTAATTGGACTTTGCTGGCTTTACCTTGCACTAAACTTGCATTAAAGATTTTGTTCTCCCCTTAACATGTATCTATACACTGTAAATGGCCTAATTGTAATCATGCATTGTCCTTCTGCTGGCTAGATAGCATGCAAAAAAAGTATTTCACTGTATCTTGGAGAAAACCCACACAGGTCACAGGGAGAACGTACAAACTTCGTACAGAGACAAGCAGCCGTATTCAGGATCGAACCCGGATCTCTGGCACTTTGTAAGGCAGTAGCTCCACTGCTACGCCACTGTGTCACCCTTGCTTTTACACTTTAATTACCACAAGAAACCATGATTTTCCCATTAAAATTTGTCCATGAGATTCAGGTAACTTTTGCACACTAATTTGAGAATTTGCTTTGCACAAAACAAAATTATAGCTTCAAGTTCAAGTTTGCATTTATTGTCACTTAACCAATTAAGGTACAGTGAACTTTGAGTTATCATACAGCCATATTAAGTGAAAAGCAACAAGACACAAAACCACATAAAATAACATTTAACATAAACATCCACCACAGTGGAATCAACATTCCTCACTGTGATGGAAGGCAATAAAGTTCCGTCATCTTCCTCCTTCAGCAGTTAAATGGAAAGGACCATCTTTATGGTAGCCCATTAATGCTCAGAAGGATAGGATTTGTGCACCGCTTGACAGTAGGATGTTGCATGTTTGCTTTTATTTTTATGTCATTGAATTTGAGCACTCTCCACTCTTAATGGCAGTAACTCCCACTAAGTACAAATCCACAGTCCTCAAAACGACAAAGTTACAGTCCTCAGCGGCCTACCAAGCAATGTGTTTCAACAGGCAGATATACTGGGTAAAGGGACACAGGTATTCATTCACCTGAAGTCAATGCAATTTCCAGCAGGGGCAACAGGTCAATATCCTGGTGATTTTACTTTTCTTAACTGAATTTCACCCAGTCAAATGGAATGCACAACTGCAAGTCTTGTTAAAATAGATAGAAAAACATCAAATACTTTTATATGTTGGAGCTATAGAGTGATACAGTGTGGAAACAGGCCAACTTGCCCCAGCTACACTCGTCCCACCTGCCTGCGTTTAGTCCATATCCCTGCAAACCTGTCCCATCCGTGTACCTGTCGGTTTCTTAAATGTTGGGGTAGTCCCAGCCACAACTACTTCCTCTGGCAGCTTGTTCCAGATACCCACCACCTTTTTTTTTTAATCATCTAGGGTTCAGTCATAGGCAAATATCCAATTGAATGCCATGAAAATGTGTGTATTAGGCACAATACATCAGAATGAGAGTAATGACTGAGATCAGGGAACTAACACAGCATCCACTCATTTTCTTTTTCACTAATTACTGACAAAAATCACATCTTTATTGCTATATGGAACAGATTTCTAATCTGGTGTCAACTGTTGACCTGTGCAGCATATAATTCTGTATGCAGCACTTCACAACTTTTTTTTAAAACTTATTCGGCCCCAATTTGTTACTGAATTTGACATTTCTAAATTGAGTCAAACCATATGTTTCCTTAGCAAACAATGAGCTCAAATGTATGCATTTATTGAGCTCGTCAATATGCCTGTGGTTGTTGAGTAAAAGAGAAGAATTATAACCGAGATATTCCATTGCTTGTCAGTTTGCATTTGTGGTAATCTAATGGAATTTTACAGCTCCTTCTGAAATTTGTAGATTTCATTGTATATTTGTTGCAAGTAGGCTTCAAGGTATGAACACTGACATCAAACGGCATGCCTTTGGGCAAAATCTATGGAAAAATTGCTCTAAGCAATTTATTCTTCTTAGGCAGTCTCTCAGAATCAAGAACAACTTGCTTCCATTCCTGGCTTCCAAGCGATGGGATGGCCAATATGGGAACTGTAGACTCTTCCACAGATGGGATAGGAGGTGGCTGATGGGTGAGTAGTTTATGAGGTGATCCGTTTTCTTCTGCTGTTTGCACAGGCCTCCTGAAGCACGACCTCGAGGCTCTCAATACTATCTCGAATGCTCCTCCTCCACTTCGAACAGCCACTGGCCAAGTTCCCAGATATCAGTGGAGATGTTGCATTTCCTCAAGTTAGCTTTAAGCACATCTTTGCATAATTTTTCTCTGTCAGCCTGGTAATCTAATCCAACAATCAGATCTCAGAATGCAGTGCCAAATCTGACCGCTATAGACATCCAGGAGTAACTAGAGCCTCAAAGCTGAGGATGTCGGCCTCACACAGGACACTGGCAATAGTTTACCTTGAGGTACTCATTGTACATAGTCCAGATCACTTCTTCCAGTAGGCTATGTATTTTCTGCCAGGTTTGAGGTCTTGACCTTCAAATGTACATATGCTCAATCAACCAAAGATTTGCTGGTTGGGAGGTTATCCATGTTTTCCTGGGTCTCATTGTGGACTTTTATTATCAGAGGGCAGTATGGTACAGAGGGGGGAGATTGGTAGAGGACTTTGGTCTTATGTTGTTGGGCTTAAGGCTCAACTTCACATATGAAGAGAGAGAATCCAGAGAAATATAGGCCGGTGAGCCTAATTTCAATGGTAGCGGTACTATTAGAAAGGATTCGTCGGGATATGATGTACTCCCATTTGAAAGAGAATGGGTTCATTAAGGTGTGTACATGGCTTTGTACATGGCAGGTTGTGTCTTACTAACTTGATCGAGTGTTTTAAGGATGTGGCAAAGTTGATCGATGAGGGTATGGTGGTGGATGTTGTCTATATAGATTTTAGTAAGGCATTTGATAAAGTCCCCCATGGTAGGCTGATCCAGAAGATTAATATGCACAGGATTAATAGATACTTGGTCATTAGAGATTTGGAAATGGTTTATTGATAAAAGATAGAGGATTGTGGTTGAAGGTCGATATTCAGGTTCGAGGTCTGGGACCGGTGAAGTTCTGCAGGGTTATATGCGGGGACCTCTGCTATTTGTGATAAATGTATTGGACATAAACGTCGATGGGTTGGTTAGTTTGTAGCTGACGCCAAGCCGGGGTGGTGGACTGTGAAGAAGGCTGTCAAAGTATACAGCGGGATATAGATCAGCAACTGAAATAGACGATGATATGGCAGATGGAGTTTAATCCGAGCAACTGTGAGATGATGTTTAAGAAGGAACTGCAGATGCTGGAACAATCAAAGGTAGACAAAAATGCTGGAGAAACTCAGCGGGTGAGGCGGCATCTATGGAGCGAAGGAATAGGTGACGTTTCGTGTCGAGTCCCTTCTTCAGACTCAAGTGTGAGGTGATGCACTTTGGGAGGTTAAAATAAAATCTATAATTAATGGAATCTATAATTAATGGCATAAACCTTAACAGTATTGACATATGGAGGAATCTTGGAGTCCAAGTCTATAACTCCCTGAAAGTGGCATCACAAGAAGATAGGGTCGGAAAGAATGTGCATGGCATGCTTACTTTCATCGGTCGGGGCACTGCGTATAAGAGCCAGGAATTACTTAATTCTACTGTATAGGACTTTGGTTGGGAAGCTTTTGGAGTATTGTGTTGCCACATTACTGGAAGGATGCGGAGGCTTTGGAAAGGGCGCAGAGCTGGTTTACCTGTATGATGCCTGGATTAAGGGGTATTAGCTACAGGAAGAGGTTGGACAGACATGGATTGTTTTCTCTGGAGGTTGCAAGGATACCTGATAGAAGAATATAAAATTATGAGATGCATAGATGGGGTAAATAGTTAGAATATTTTCCCCAGGATGGAGAAATCCAAAACCCATGGGCAGCAGCATTAAGGTGCCGGGGGGAAAGTTTAATGGAGATGTGCAAGGCAAGTTTTGTTACACAGGGTGGTTAGGGCTTGGAATGCATTGCTGGGATGGTGCTTGAGGCTGATATGATAGTGGCATTTTAGGGCCATTTGAATAGTCATATGGATATTCAGGGAATGGGGATATGGGTTATGTGCAGGTATATAAGTAATGATGGTCTTGGCATCATGTTTGGCATGGACATTGTGGGCTGAGGGCTTGTGCTTGAACTGTACTGTTCTATGTTCTACATTCTACGTTTATGCTTTGGCAAATGAGCTGATGATGTCTTTGTGCCTGGCTTTTGAGTATCTGCAATCAAGTCTCATCTGGAGGCTGCAGGTTTTGGAGTGTGGCTGCCATAATTCTGTCATAATTCTGCACCTGTTTCCATTAATTCTGTGATGAGAAACGTTGAGGTAGGTATTATGGCAAATGACTCAACCTGGTGCAATGCCACTCTTCAGAGTCAGATTAGTTTATTGTCATATAAGCCAGGGTGCAAAGACATTCCTTGAAGCTCACACTGGAAACATGGCAATGATGTATAAGCAATGAACATGCAAAACAATAAATGCAATGAACATGCAAAACAGCAAACACAGAAAATGTTGCAAATATTACAGTGCAATATGAAATGGAGCAAAAAATACTAAAGTGCAATAATGTAATAACCAAATGAGGTTGAATTACGAGAATTATCTCCGGAAAGGGGATGTGAATGTGGTGATTAGTTCAGGAACCTGATAGCAGTGTGAAAGAAGCTGTTTTTAAGTCTGAATGCCAGGGCTTTCAAGTTCATGTATCTTCTCCAGGAGGTAGAAGAAAGAAAGGGGAATGAACAACAAATTTGACGATGCTTCCAGCTTTCCGGATGCCATGCGCCATGAAGATGCATCATGTATCTATGTTTCTATTAGACAGAAGAAGGTGACAAGTCAGTGATGGACTATGATGCGTTGGCCACTCTCTACAGCTTCAGGCAGTCACGGGCCGTGCAGTGGTCAAACTATGCTGACATACATCACATCTGAATACTTTCTGGAGAGCATCTGCAGACATTCAAGAGAATTCTCATGAACATTTTCCAATCTTCTCAGATGTCTAGAAAAGTAAGTATTCTGAGAGGTTCTGTCTGTCTCAAGACCTTGGGAGTGGACATTATTGCCACTGATATCCTGATATTCAGCAGGGATGAGCATCAGTCACATATCCTTATTCTCATTGTTCACATTTGCGAAGAAGAGGATATATGTGGAGACTTCAAAGAAGGTGTAATCATGACCATCTTCAAGAAAGGAGGTAAGTCTCGCTATGATAACTACAGAGGGGCCACCCTGCCACACAAAATGTCACTGCCAATGTCTTCCTCATCCATATCTTTTCAGTGATGGAAGACCTGCTTCCTGAACACAGTGTGGATGGAGTCTGTCCATTTAAAGGTGCAGGATCTTCACCAAGTGACACTGCCAAGAAAAATGCAGGGTTCCCAAGAAACACCAAGCACTGTACAGGACATTCTCAACCTCACGGAAGCCTTTGACTCCATCAGCTGAGTGGGACGATGAAACTCCTCAAATTTGTTTGCCCACAGAAATGTGTCTTCATCTTGCTTTTGTTCCATGACAGTGTAAAATCCATGATCACGTAACAAACCGTGGCTATGAACCATGGCTATGATCCTGTGCTGTACATCATTGTGACACAAACAGGGGGTTACAATGGAGATTGTTCCCATCCCTTGATAAGATCATGGGAGATACCAAAATACCCAACTTGCCTATCGGCGTATCAGAGCCTGATTTTTTTACTGTCAATTAATTTAGTTTAGTTTAGTTTAGAGATACAGCATGGAAACAGGCCCTTCAGCCCACCGAGTATGCACCGACCAGTGATCTCCGCACATTAACACTACCCAACACACACAAGGGATAATTTTACATTTACACCAAGCCAATTAACCTTCAAACCCGTATGTGTTTGGAGTGTGGGAGGAAACTGAAGATCTTGAGAAAACCCACACAGATCTCGGGAGAACGTACAAACTGTGCAAACAGCACCCGCAGTCAGGATCGAACCGGGGTCTCTGGCGCTGTGAGGCAGTAGCTTTACCTCCACATCACTGTGCTGCCCATTACTTTGGGTGTTTGTGTATATTAAGCATCCATTACAACATTATGGGATTAGAAGGATGTTTTGGGTACCTGGGCTTTGAGCTCAAAGATTTTTATAGTCAATAAGCTATGCAGCACAGAAACAGGCCCTTCAGCCCACTTTGTTAGCAAGTTGGCATACTGTGCTAATCCCATTTGCCTGCATTTGACCCATAATCCTCTGAAACCATCCTATCATGTATATGTCCCAATGTCTTTTAAAAGTCGCAATTGTATCTGCTCCTATAACTTCCTCTGGCTAGATGCGGACCACCCTCTGATGTAAAACGTTGCCCACAAGGTTCCTCTTAAAGGGCCTGTCCCACTTTCATGACCTAATTCACGACCTCTGCCAAGTTTGCCCTCGACTCATACTCGCAGCGTGGTCTTCACGAGGTCGTAGGAGGTCGTAGCAGGCCGTGATTCTAGTCGTATGTACTCTTGGCATGAAATACGTTGGGGCGTTTTTCTAGCATGATGAAAAATTCCACGAGTAAAAAAGGTTGTGAATTAGGTCGCGAAAGTGAGACAGGCCCTTAAATCTCGCCCCTCTCCCCCCCACCCCCTCCCCTTCCCTCATCGTATGCCCATGCCTCTAGTTTTAGGATTCCCCACCCTGGAAAAAAGACAGTGAGTGTACATTTTAACCATACCACTCATGTTCTGGTTCACCCCAATAAGGTCACTCTCAGCTTCCTACAATAAAGGCCCAGCTTATCCACCCTCTCCCAGTAACTCAAGCCCGCAGGCCCAGGTAACAACTCCACACTATTTTCTAGTTAATGACATCCTTCCTTTAGATGGGCGACTAGAAATGCGCACAGTAGTCCAAGTGCGGTCTCATTTATGACTTGGAAAGCTGCAGCATGCTGTCCCAACATTTGAGCTCAATACCCATCCCAATTAAGGAAAGCATACAAAACTCCTTCTTCACCATGCTCTTCATCTGACTCGCTACTTCTCAGAAACCGTGCACGAGTCTTCCCAGATGTTTCTGTTCTGCAACACTCTCCAGGGCTGCATGTCACTTATTTTGGATGTCGTCTGCAAAGTTACTAACGATGGTAACCACATTGTCATCCAAATCTTTAGTGTATAGGATAGACAGCAGTGGACCCTGCACTGACCCTTGCATCATTCCATTGGTCCTAGGCCTCCAATCAGAAGAAACAACACTTCACACGGACCCTTTGACACCTTCCTCTAAGCCAAGCTTGAGTACAATTGGCGATCTCACCATGTGCGACCTTGTCTAAGGCTTTACTAAAGTCCATGTGGACCACATGTGGATCGTCATCAATTCTCTTTGCGACTTCTTCAAAAAAACTCTGTCACATTACTGTGGCATGATTCATCACTCACTATGCAAGCTAAATATTCCTGGTCAATCTCTGCCTATCCATATGCTGGTAGATCCTGACCCTAAGAATCGCCTCAAACAACTTCCTCACAATTGATATCAGACTCACTGACCTGTAGTTCCCGTCAATACCTCCTCTTTAGTCATTTGCATATGATCCAAGACATCACAACTCCTACGCCCCAATTCTTTAGCTTCCATGGTCTTCTCAGTGAAAGGTATTTATTGAATATCTCCTCCACCTCTTGTGGTTCTATACAATGCTGCTCATGCTGATCTTTAAGAGGACCTATTCTTACACCTTTCATGTCTTTGCTCCAACAAGATTAATTGAAAAAAAAATAGTTGGTCTTATCACTAAAAATGTGCTGCCATGATAAGAGTGTAATTCTATGCACCCTTTCATCCATATGCATAATATTGAAGTAAACTTTGCAAATTATAAATGCAAAATATGTATTAAATTACCAGCTCTTATCTTTGATCAGCATGGTATAAAATTGATATATTTGAGTTCTGAGAGATCTTTTCATCATGTCTCCCCTGATGTGTCTGGTTGCATTGAAGAAAGACAAATTACATCTACAGCCCCAATCTCTGGTGGCTCAGTCAACATTGCAAC